>NC_134266.1:82930364-83230364 GCF_031893055.1 Leptodactylus fuscus
AACCTCCCGCTCAAACCTTATATAATCCCCCCTTCCCCCACAGCCCTACCCTGTTGTCTCCTCTTACACCTAATGGCTGAATTAACCCTTTCAATATCATCCCTCGTCTCCTCTTGTCAGCCCTGTCATGCAGGTCTCCCTCTTATAGGCAGAGCCTTTCTAGTCCGGCCTCGCTGGTATGTCAGTCACAGTTAGATATGTCACATTTATCAATCACAGTCATATATACCAGCCACAGTCAGATATGTCAGTCATAGTGGGATCTGTTAGTCAGTCAGCTATGTCAGCCTTAGTAGAACATTTCATTAAGTGTTTTTATCTTTAGTTCTAAAGCTATTTACTGAATGTAAACGTCTAGTTATATATGTTAGTCGCATTTGTCTTAGATGCCCTTATCTATAGTTCTAAAGCTATTAATACCTCCCAGTCACCAATGTAATCGTTCCCTTCATGTATCCGTCACAGTCGGATATGTCAGTAAGTGCCTTTATATACATCTAGAATGCTATTTACACCTTCCAGTCAGCAATGTAAAGCCATTTACATGTGTCATTCACAATCAGATGTGTCAGTCACAACCAGCAAACATGAGGCAATAAACAATGTAAAAATCCACCACCATGTCACAGATACACAAATACTAGGCCCGTTTTACATTACATCCATTGAGCATAATGAGACAGAAAGCAGCTGACGCATGTCAAATGGACACGTAAAATGAATGCCACTGAGTAGCACTTATCCTTTATAGACGCCCATATAAAAAGATATATATTGCATGGTTTGTATACTCCTGTATACAATAGCACAGCCTTCAGCACAACAGCAAAGCAGAAACCCTCATGGATATCACAGTGAATCGCTGTCAAAACCTCTGCGGAAAAGACAGATCACGTTTTTTTTTCCACATTGTTTTTCACAGAGAGTCTGTAGAAAAAAACTCTGTCTCTATTATACCTATACGGTAAATGCCAGCAATTCCGTAGGTATAATTGACATGCTGCAATTTATGTTTTTTTGAAATTACAGTATTTTCACTGCAGATTTTTTTCTGTAATATGCGGACGGGATTATACCAGTATCCCATCCACTTTGTGGGAGTTTTTCCAGTGACTACATTAATTTGACAAGTATTATGTAGTGTGATAGCAGCCTTAGGCTATGGCCACAAAGTGCAAAAATACTTCTGAACACCCACAGGGACATTCACTGGCATTTTCATCTGCAAAAGTTGCTAAAATCCCATCCACTATGATGAACATGTAAATCACCACCAGGTTAGTCCGACCTTAGGCTAATACCATACATAGCAAATCGCAGCTTCAAAAATGGATGCAAGAAACCAAAGGCAGAAGAAATACAGTGAAAAAAATGAAGCAATAACACTTAGGTTTTCTTTTTTTTAATGTAGATTGTGAGCCCTATATAGGGATCACAATGTACATTTTTTTTCCTATCAGTATGTCTTTGTAGAATTGGAGGAAATCCACGCAAACATGGGGAGAACATACAAACGCCTTGCAAATATTGTTCCTGGCAGGATTCAAACCCAGGACTCCAGCGCTGCAAGGCTACAGTGCTAACTATTGGGCTACCGCGTTGCTCCAACACTTAGGTTTTCACGGCTTTTTCACTACATTTTTTATTTATTCCTCTCCCTTATAATTCTATGGGAAAAATACAGCTTTTGAGCAACAGCTATAAATACTGTTTACCTATGGCCTCAGTTCTAGAGATATGTTATGGAAAAAAATACAGAAAAAAATTCAGCATTTTTCACAGCTTTTTCAACTACATTTTCATTTTCACCTTCCCTACCCTTTATAAGTCTATGGGTAAAACAGGTAAAATTAACATGCGTTTTTTTTAAATGTGCATTATTGAAAAAACAGCATTTTTCCCAAAAAATGGTATTGTATAATGCAGCATTTTTTTCTGATGCATTTCGGTAACAGCCAAAAACACTGAATTTTAAAGTTAAAGATGGAAACATTTGTAAAGAAGCACATGCACACGCCATTTAGAAGTTACCCCTTGTTCACATCTGCGTTGGTATTCCGTCCGGGGGAGTCCGCATGGGGACTCCCGAACGGAATACCAAACACAATTGCAAGCGGTGTGTAATAAAAGCACACTGACCCCATAGACTAGAATGGGGTCTATGTGCTTGCTGCGCACTGCACGCATGAATCATACGGACAAGTAAGTAGACTGTGAACTACTTTTCTGTCCGCATGCTCTGTGCGGAGATCTGGCAGCAAGCACACGGACCCCATTATAGTCTATGCGGATCCGTGTGCTTTTACTTCACAGCGATTGCAATTACGATTGGTATTCCATTCCAGTCTGCTCCCCCGGATGGAGTACCAATGTAGATGTATACCAACCCTTAGATGTGTACCAAGATACAATAACAATGCTACATTCCTAAAACAGTCCAGATTATAACATTACAGAATACAAAAAACAGAAAAACAATGAATGCCTTTGTCAATGTGATGAGTTTGTGCCAATCCACCATAAAGACCCTACACAATATATTGAGAGACAATATTACTTGTACATAAAATGATCATTGATCACGGTCTCTTTACCCACTGCCATTGTTTTCTAGGCAGAGACATCCCCCCCCCCCCCCCCCGACCTACTCTTTGTGATTGTCCTGACTGGGTCACTCGATGGATATGACCTGATAGAGTAGTCGGTGAAATGACCAATAAAGCAATAACTGAACACTGCAGAAACTAATGTGCAAAGAAGCATGTAGAGCTACCCAATCCTTCTATATCCAGTACAATATAATATGTGTTCTCCCATTGTGAAATAGGTTTGAACTGACCGAAACCTCCTCAGCAGCAGATGTTGTTACATATACTGTACATATGGTTATGTAAAAAGCTTAAAGCAATGTTCTTTCAGGATTTCCCAACATGAAATCATGCCAGCACTTCACTACACAACATAATGAGATATGATAGTCCCAGGGTAGCAACTATAGGTGCTGGGATTTCAGATATCATTATGTGAAGCCGCTGACAGACACAATGAGGAACGGGTGAGCAAGCCTGACAGAAGGCTACATTTCGCTAAGCTACCCAGTCCTGCCATTTACATGGTAGTCTCCATGAAATAAAGACTGATAAATCACGGTATGCAATGATATATGGCTATATGAAGTGTTTTGACACATATAAAAGGCATATAAGTAAGGAGAGATACACACTATTCCTACAGATTTTGAACATGCAGGGGTATAGCTATAGGGGGCGCCATATTAGCAGCCACACCAGTAGTTTATCATCATCCATTTAAGACGAGAACAATATTATAAATGGTACGTGGTAGGGCAGATTTTACACCAGAGCCCAGATATGAGGAATCCCCCAATTCCAGCAGTGCATCGCTATCAGGAAGCATCTTTGTTTCCATTTAGTTAACATTTCCTCCCCTATGGCTTCTCACATGTTCATACGGCACAATATTACTTTCAGGTTTTGTCTTTTTTTCTTTTTACATTTGCTGAACACACAATGGAGTTCCTACCTCTACGTATATCTCCCAGCAAACCAATTTAGAAATAGTAGAAGCCAGAGAATGCAATGTGGACAGAATTTTAAGGATTATTAACCAACTCCAGGCCAACTCAGTGGAAATTACTGCATTCCCTTTACAAGGTTAACATACGGCCTAGGGTGCTATAAATTCGGCAATCTGTTTACCAGGCTGAACAGTACCTGTGGAGTAGTGATTGCAATGGTTTGCTAATCTGTCACTATGCAAACTCAGGTTTCTCTGCCTTTAATGACCTATCACTAACTGGAGCCTGGGGAATTTAAGATGCACGCCAGCACTCTGCCGGCTTTGTATAATTCATTTATTTTATTGCCTTGCTTGTATTTTTCTTTTTGGGACTTTTTTTTTTCCAGAAAGAAACAAAAACCGAGTGATTCATCCTGTGAAAATTAGACTATTTTTCAATGGCTCTTAAAGTGTCTGAGCCAACTGCTGCTTTGTATGTATCGAACAAATATACAAAATAATGATTTTGTGCTAAAAAATATAGAACCGAAAGGCTTCGGTGTAGGACAAACAGCTACGCAAGCCTGGATTATTTATCAAAATGCAAACCCTGCAATGATAGCGCATTAAAAATACAGCCGATACATTTTATATGCTGTGTGCAAGGGTTTCCATAGAGTAGCTGAAAGCATTAAGAATAGTTAGAATGTATGGAGACGGCAAATTATTAAGGTCATGAATACAGACTTCGGCGATGTTCAAGTCTGTTTAAATGTGTAGCATACTACAGAAGAGACATATAGTAGACTCAAGAACTTTAGGTACCAAACGTGTGAAATAAAGTGAAGACTCCACTGGTAGACTAAGGCCGCATGTAGCGAGCCAAAGCCAAAAAAACACTGCGAAAAGGACCACGGCGGAAACGCATCATGTTTTTTCAAACAACATTTTAAACAGAACGTCCGCAGAGTTTTCCTCTCGGACTTTCTGTCCTTATTATACCTATAGAGAATACGCCGAAGTTTCTGTAGGTATACTTGACATGCTGTGATATTCAAAAGCTTTATGCATGGGGATGGCCAGAATCCCATCCTCTTTGCATTTCTGACCGCAACGTTTTCATCGTGACTAGAGATGAGCGAGTAGTATTCGATCGAATATCGAATAACATTATAGTCTATGGGAAAAAACAGGAATGTTGTTCCGGTTTCCATGGAAACCAAAGTTCGACACATTGGATCCTCCAAGTTCCGGAAGTAGCAGGACGAGGAGCACGAGGAGGTTTTTGCATTGAATTCAATGGAATTTTCCCGCGTGGTATTCGACCGATACGAATAGTCATATTCGATCGAATACTACTCACTCATCTCTAATCGTGACCAAAACGCTGCATTTTTGCAGTGGCCTCAAGGATTCTTTTTTATTTCCTTTTCTATGCCCCATCTGCACAATGGTGTGGAAAGACAGAAAAATATTGCTTCATGATAAATCTAAATTGTTTAACATTTTTGGTACTACTGTACTTTATAGGGTTCATGGTTTGAGCTGAAATAAAGGAACGAGGTTTGATGAAACTGCCAGTTTCATTCTTAGCACAGAATTGTGAACTATTTTATTCTATTATTCTACTTTGGCTAGGTTTACATCTGCATTAACAATTTCTTCCTGTCTGAAATGTAGAATTCACTGCCGTGATGAATCCATTGACTTACCATGGCTTACATTTGGTTTAGTCATTGCTCATCATGATGACAGACATAGCAAATGCACCACTTGCTGTACTATTTTTACAGCAAATTTGATGAAACGTCAATGTGACCCTAGTCTTATTAGGTCAGTGTACTGTGAGGTCTGTAAATTAAAGAGGGAAAGCAGTGGTGTAGTGAGTAGTGGACTGAAGTTCGTTGGGCCCAGCTAGGGGTTTCCTTCTAATTTGGGTGACTTCTGCTGGGACCATTATTATTTTAGAGCCTGGACTCACTGAAGTATCCTCTGGTACTCTGGTGGGCCAGTCTGACATCGGTTGGACTTCTTGGTTTAAGCCAGTGCCGTAATTATTGCGACCGCAACTACATCCGGAGGGTATGGGGCCCGTGGCCAGCTGCAAATGGCCAGGGCCCCAAACCACCATGATAGTGGATGGGAAAAGACTGGTTGACCCCTTTCCAATAGATGCCAGCCTAGGGGTGGTGACTAAAAATAAAAAAAGACACTTATTTTCACCTGTCCTGGGCTTAGCATCCTCTCCAGGGCTTTTCCGTCCAGTGACTGAGGTTATGGCATCATTGTTCCCCACGTGACCGCTGAAGCCCAATCACAAGCCCTAGCAGTGACATCTGGGGCACGTAACCTCAGTTGCCTGACAGAAGAGGACAAAATCAGATGCTAAAGTCAGAGTGAGGATGCCCAGGAGAGGTGAGGCAAGGTGTGTATAAGTGTTTGTTATATCTAATCACTTCCCCTGGACATCTGATTATTATACACTGGGGTTTGAGGCAAACCCAGAGTATAGTATAGCACAGGCTCTCACATGGGGACACTGTGGAGCATATAATACTAAGTGGGGGGACTGTGAAACATATAATACTATATTGAGGCCACTGTGAACCATATAATACTGTGTGGGGGCGACTGTGGAGCATATAATACTGAGTGGGAGCGACTGTGGAGCATATAATACTGAGTGGGAGCGACTGTGGAGCATATAATACTGAGTGGGGGGACTGTGAAACATATAATACTGTATAGAGGCCACTGTGAACCATATAATACTGTGTGGGGGCCACTGTGGAGCATATAATACTGAGTGGGAGCGACTGTGGAGCATATACTACTGTGTGAAGGCCACAGTGGAGCATATAATACTGTGGTTTTTTCCTTACAGGAATAAAATATAGTGTTTAAGCATATATTTACATGAACAGAAAAAAGAAGCTTCAAGTGATATTGTTTTGCTGCAAATCAAAATTTGTGGTGAACCTTGGAGACCTTGGAGACAATGAAGGACTCCTCACTTCCATGTTTTTCTCAGTTATCCATAAAACTGAAAGAAGTGCTGAGGTACTACAGCAGCTTTGTTACAATTATTATTCATTAGTCCACAGTAGTCCAGAAGTTCATAAGGATGTACTGAAGTTTCTCAATAATATATAAGTACATATAACAATTTGGTCCTTGAGGATCATCACTCTTAGGGGGGCAGGAGGACTACCAGATTACTTATGTCATATATCATCTACTGTATATGATTTATAGTCTGTACAAATTATAATCTCATGCATATGATTTATACATCTATTTACTTTAACCATCTATAGTATTAGTGTAATATCTCTTTTATTAAATACAGGAGGTAAGGAGGGAATTTTTCTTGCTTCCTTCTGCTGTATTCTAATTAAATGTCTTCCCCATTTTGTCAGCCTAGAAGATGACATTCACCTTACTTTGCTGACATTTTCTGCCATATTAATTTGTTGGGTACAGCTTTGGCTTCCAGCCTTTCTAAAGACCAATGAGACTTAATTAATTTATCAGTGATTTATTTAATTCCTCTTTGTATGTATTATTTTAGTCCTACTTTGACTAAACTCTGCCAGAGATCAATGGAACGTATTCCTGATAAAAATGTGCTTTTTCCTTCTGTATTACTGTATCAGATTTTTTGCATCGGTTTGAGACGCTTTGATTAATGATCCTATATTTCTGACTTATTTAGCAAAGTCTCTTGGCTTCACAACCATAAATTACTGTAGTCAAGCTGTAACCTTTACTATAGATTTAGCTGTTCTTAGCTATTTTTTGGAAGCCCTCATGAGTACGGAGTTTAATGAGAGGAAGAAACAGTGGAAATACTTTTCCATGCATTGGCCTTGCCATATTGGCTGGATTACTAAAGTGATAAGAAATTTATCACAATCTTACAGCAGTATTGAAAATCTTACTGTAATTGTGCCACCTGCTCTATTTGGTCACTGTCACAAAAAGTAGGACAAGGTACAGTGCACGATCCATCAGACTTATTCTGTGAAGAATGGCCAAGGAACCAGAGACATTAGATGTATTAGATTTGTTAGTACCTAGTAAGGGCATGAAATAGCGTGGCCTGTGTACTAGTAATATATTATTAACCAGTTATGTTCTCCCAACCTATTAATTATTTTAAAACAATAGACAATAACCTCTGCGGATATGAAAAGACCTTGGAGCAAATTTATTATTTATTTTACGCCAGATATATTGTGTAAGAAACTAGGCTAAAGCCCCACATGGTGTCCTGCAGCAAAAAAAGCTGAAGGAAAAACCGCAGTGAGGACACAAACGGTTCTTCCTGCAGACTTTCTGCTTCATTTATACCTATTGGGAAACCAACGGTGTTTCCGTAGGTATAATTGACATGTGCTACAGTTTTGGAAATTGTAGCTAGAATTCAGCGCACTGTCAGCTTTCCCGATCTGTGCCTCGGGTAAAGAGCTATCGGTCCCGGTACTGTAGCGCTTTACAGTCAGAAGGGCGTTCCTGACAGTCTGTCAGGAACGTCCTTCTCCACAGCAGCGCCTATAGCGCTGTACAGTGTGAGCGGGGAGGAATGCCTCCCTCTCCTCCTGATAATACTCTTCTATGGACGAGCACTGTGAGCAGAGGGAGGGGGCGTTCCTCCCTGCTCACACTCTACAGCGCAATAGGAGCTGCTGTGGAGAAGGACGTACCTGACTTACTGTCAGGAACGCCCTTCTGACTGTAAAGAGCTACAGTACCTGGACCAATAGCGCTTTACCCGGGGCACAGATAGGGAAAGCCGATAGTGCGCTGAATTCAGGAGTTCTATATACTGAATTCAGTATATAGAACTGCCTGTGCCCAATCTGATGAAAGGTCCTCTTTAAACTGTCATTTTTACTCCTCCTACACTACATTCATGAAAGAAAAAGTGGTGTGGAAATTGCACTACATTTAAAGAGGACCTTTCACCATTTGGGGCACATGCAGTTTAATACACCACTAGAAAGTCGACAGTGCGCTGAATTGGCTTTCACGTTCTGTGCCCCCAGTGAAGAGCTATTAGTGCCGGTACCGTAGCTCTTCACTATCAAAAGGGCATTTCTGACAGTCAGGAACGCCCTTCCTCACAGTAGCGCCTATTGCGCTGTACTGTGTGAGCAGTGAGGAACGTTTCCTCCCTCTCCTAACAGTACTCGTCCATTCTGAAACGCCATTCTGACAGTGAAGAGCTACGGTACCGGCACCAATAGCTCTTCACTGGGAGTACAGATGGGAAAGCCGATTGTGCGCTGAATTCAGCGCATTGTCGGCTTTCTAGCGGTGTATTAAACCGCATGTGTCCCAAATGGTGAAAGGTCCTCTTTAAGATTATTAATGCCAGTTTACTGGAGCAAATGATCACTGAAAGTGCTATAAAAGAACTATAAGCTGGTGTAAATTCCGACAAAGGTGTATGGCCAGGTGAAGCCTCTGCATTTGTCAAGATGTATACGCCTCCGCATATATGAGGTAGCCTTTCCACTTGTCCAAGGGTTAGGATCCATTCACGCGAAGGAAAATGGTGAGGAATTTGATGTGAAATTTCAGCGCTGAAAAAAGCCTCCCATTGACTTCAATGGGTTCCTTTTGCTGCTAGCATAAAATGGAACCCATTGAAGTCAATGGGAGGCTTTTTTTCAGTGCTGAAATTCCACACCAATTTCCTCACCATTTTCGTCTGAGTGAATGGACCCTTAGGAAGATTGTCCTCATAGATAAGCCACAATAAAAGCATATATGGTAAGTAACAGAATTTATTTGCATCACGACTCTAATTATTTAGTAATGTATAAAATGTCTTCTTTAAAGGAGAAATTATGTAAAAATAATCTTCTGACATGACACATATCACATAAAAAGAGCCTGTGAGCCCACACAGTCATGCGGCAGCTGTTTTACTAAATGCTTGTTTTTCCCATAAAACATCAATTCTGGAACATCTTTTCTTATAATTCTGGATTGTGTAGTTGTATTCAATAGAATGACGTTCCATTTTAGCCAGTGAGAGAGTTGTGTTCTACTTTTTTCTTGCAGTCCACTGTCAGTTAAGCTAGGTGGGCCGAGATTCAGCTTAGCTTGTGAATACAGCAGGATCAAAAAAGATATTTAATGGCTAAGGCCACACAGTGTTTTTCCTGTTTTAGAAATGCAATAGAAAAAAAACGCTGCATTTTACAGTACCAGCAAAGTGAATGAGATTTTGGTTTCATTCCATCCACACCTTGACAAAACAAAATGCTGGGAAAAATATGCGTTTTCGAAAAAGCACACGTTTCTGAAATATGCAGCATGTCAGTTTTGTATAGTGTAATTTAGATAGAACACATTTTATGTTGGTTTGGCTTGTGCTTAGATACCAAGGAACTACCGAAAGGACTCAATATAGTTACAGTGATCAGTTCAGAATAGTGTTCACACATACCTAGAGTTATAAATCAGAACTTAAATGGTCACTAACTTTACACACAACTTATGCTAAATTCATAAAATACCAAATCCGGAACATAATTGCAAACCACATTCATTAAAAAAATCTTTTTTTTTTAAATGTAGATTGTGAGCCCCATATGGGCTCAAAATGTACGTTTACCCCATCAGTATGTCTTTGGAATATGTGAGGAAATCCACACAAACACAGGGAAAACATACAAACCCCTTGCAGATGTTTCGCCCTTGTCAGGATTCAAGCCCAGGACTCCAGCGCTGCAAGGCTGCAGTGCTAACCACTGAGCCACTGCATTGCCCCAAGATTCATTAAAAAATCTGATGTTTTTCCCTCTAAAAACAATTTTGAAGGTTCTGTTACTAAGGCCTCATTAACATCTGCCTTTGGTAATCCTTTCAGGGGAGTCTGCATGGGGACCCCCCGAACGGACTACCGAACGCACTAGCAAGCGGTGTGTGCAGTGAAAGCACATGGATCCCCTAGACTATAATGAGGTCTGTGTGCTTTCCACGCACTGCCCGCACGGAACGTGCGGACAGAAAAGTAGATTGTGATCTACTTTCATGTCCGCATGATTCGTGCGGGCAGCACGTGGAAAGCACACAGACCTCATTATAGTCTAGGGGATCCATGTGCTTTCACTACACACCACTTGCTAGGCAGATGTGAACTAAGGGTAAGGGGCTTCTATCTTTAAAAACTGCCATTCACTACCTGTTAACAAGTAAATTACGTCATTTAGGCTAAGGCCCCACATAGCAGGCCAAGTGGTAAAGCAATGTGGGAAAAACTGTAGCAGAAATGCATATTTGTTATTTCCGCAGCGTTTTTCACAGACAGTTCGCAGAGGTTTGTTTGGTGGACTTTCTACTTCAATTATACATATAGCAAAACTGCCGGCGTTTCCATAGGGCCCGTTCACACGGAGTAAACGTGCGAGTATTTTGGCAAAATACACATGTAAAAAATACATGTGTAAAAATAAGACTTCCATTGACTTCAATGACATTTTACACGTGTATTTTGATGTGTATTTTGACGTGTATTTTGACGTGTTTTTTTACATGTGTAAAATAATGTCATTGAAGTCAAAGGGAGTCTTATTTTTACACGCGTATTTTGCCAAAATACACGTGCGTTTACTCCATGTGAATGGGCCCTAATTGTATAATTAGCATGCTGCATTTTAAAAAACTGCAACAGTTTTGGAAATCTCTGCAATTCCGCAGCATATTTTTCTGCAATGTGTGGATGGGATTGGACAGAGTGAGGTATGTTTATCAGTGCAGAGATTTGTCCCTGTGATAAGATTCAGATATTTCTGCACAAAGCGGGGAAAACACATGCAAATTACTTAACTGAGAGGAGAAAGGTGCTTGTGAAGCAATGATGCTTGTGTAGGACTACAGGCATTATTTAGTATATACAGTCCTATGAAAAAGTTTGGGCACCCCTATTAATCTTAATCATTTTTAGTTCTAAATATTTTGGTGTTTGCAGCAGCCATTTCAGTTTGATATATCTAATAACTGATGGACACAGTAATATTTCAGGATTGAAATGAGGTTTATTGTACTTACAGAAAATGTGCAATATGCATTAAACCAAAATTTGACCGGTGCAAAAATATGGGCACCTCAATAGAAAAGTGACATTAATATTTAGTACAGCCTCCTTTTGCAAAGATAACAGCCTCTAGTCGCTTCCTGTAGCTTTTAATCAGTTCCTGGATCCTGGATGAAGGTATTTTGGACCATTTCTTTCTACAAAACAATTCAAGTTCAGTTAAGTTAGATGGTCGCCGAACATGGACAGCCCGCTCTCAAATGATCTGAAAACAAAGATTGTTCAACATAGTTGTTCAGGGGAAGGATACAAAACGTTGTCTCAGAGATTTAACCTGTCAGTTTCCACTGTGAGGAACACAGTAAGGAAATGGAAGACCACAGGGACAGTTCTTGTTAAGCCCAGAAGTGGCAGGCCAAGAAAAATATCAGAAAGGCAGAGAAGAAGAATGGTGAGAACAGTCAAGGACAATCCACAGACCACCTCCAAAGAGCTGTAGCATCATCTTGCTGCAGATGGTGTCACTGTGCATCAGTCAGCAATACAGCGCACTTTGCACAAATAGAAGCTGTATGGGAGAGTGATGAGAAAGAAGCCGTTTCTGCACGTACGCCACAAATAGAGTTGCCTGAGGTATGAAAAAGCACATTTGGAGAAGCCAACTTCATTTTGGAAACAAAGATTGAGTTGTTTGGTTATAAAAAAAGGCGTTATGCATGGCGTCCAAAAAGAAACAGCATTCCAAGAAAAACACATGCTACCCACTGTAAAATTTGGTGGAGGTTCCATCATGCTTTGGGGCTGTGTGGCCAATGCCGGCACCGGGAATCTTGTTAAAGTTGAGAGTCGCATGGATTCCACTCAGTATCAGCAGATTCTTGAGAATAATGTTCAAGAATCAGTGACGAAGTTGAAGTTACGCCGGGGATGGATATTTCAGCAAGACAATGATCCAAAACACTGCTCCAAATCAACTCAGGCATTCATGCAGAGGAACAATTACAATGTTCTGGAATGGCCATCCCAGTCCCCAGACCTGAATATCATTGAACATCTGTGGGATGATTTGAAGCGGGCTGTCCATGCTCGGCGACCATCTAACTTAACTGAACTTGAATTGTTTGTCCAAAATACCTTTATCCAGGATCCAGGAACTGATTAAAAGCTACAGGAAGCGACTAGAGGCTGTTATCTTTGCAAAAGGAGGATCTACTAAATATTAATGTCACTTTTCTGTTGAGGTGCCCATACTTTTGCACCGGTCAAATTTTGGTTTAATGCATATTGCACATTTTCTGTTAGTACAATAAACCTCATTTCAATCCTGAAATATTACTGTGTCCATCAGTTATTAGATATATCAAACTGAAATGGCTGTTGCAAACACCAAAATATTTAGAACTAAAAATGATTAAGATTAATAGGGGTGCCCAAACTTTTTCATAGGACTGTATAGGTATATATGAGACCACCCCAGATAGCGGCATAACTGGGATGAAAATAGACATCAACAGAGTTCTATCGAAAACTGAAGAACACTTAAAAATGTTTTGATATTTGGACAAAAAAAACCTTCACCTGGAATAAGATGTAGCCAACAAATAAACACATTTGTCTACTTTTGTAATGTTGGTTAATGAAAAGTTGCTCTTCTTCTCTTCCACTACATAAGCCACAATAACCCATCAAGACACAATAAACAATTCTGCTGCCTGCACTGAATTAATGCATATCTATCGTATATGCTCTTTGAGTGTGCTGAAGAAAGCCTTATCTATAAAAAATGTGGAAACACCCTAGTGAGTCAGATAGAAGATACTGCCAGAATACAATTCGAGCTTCTCCTCTGCTGGCCTGTGGAATTAATTTTTCATAAACATCCTCCATTACAGGCTGGAGCTTTGCTTACTTTACACTACATGACAATGCTGGCCTGTGATTTTACTGAGAAGTCATTTAAGGCACAAGATGAATTGCCAATGACGTACATTGAATACATAAGGGTGGGAGGCTGCCCGTGTCTAATATTTCTTTCCAGCTTCTTAATATCATTGTTTACGAGGGCTCATTATAAGCTTTCTTTCTGGTCAGACTCAGTGATAATTGTTAGTACAGCCCAATACAATGTAGAGAGAATACATTCCTGTTGTAAATGCTACTGTGCTATCTAAAGTAGTAACAAAATAAATTGTATTTAGTACAATGTTAAATGTGCCTGATATAAGTTAAAAACATGCACTGTACAATGCTTTGTTATCTCTGTGTGTCACAGTAAACGCTAATCCTAGTCTTATAAATCATAAACCAGGTATTTACAAAAGAAGTAATATAAGTACTCCGTCTACCAATAAGTATTTGGACACCCATGTAAATGAAGGTATCTGCGGTTGTGATGTACGTCATGTCTTCTGACGTTAAATAAGGAACAGCACTGGCATTAGTGCATTGGCATTACTCGCATGCAAGATGCCACGAAGTGCACAGTTGTCCGATTTCGAGAAAGGGGTCATTGTGGGGTACCACAGAAATGATCGATAATTAAGGGACATAGCAAGTGAACTGAATTACCTAAAATCAACAGTGGCCTATGTGATTATGTAGTGGAAAGTGAATGGTGATTGGCGGAATGTGCCCCGAGTCGGCAGACCCCCGAAATTGGGAGATAGAGACCGACGAGTGCTGGGCAGAGAAACCACACCCAACCGATGGCTCACATACACCAGGAGTTTCAACAGGCATCCGGGAGTATTGATCAATACCATCCGTAAGGAAGCATCTGCTGGTTCTACCAACTATTGTATATGAAGAAATGTTGTTTTTCTATTCTACCACAGGTGTCCAAATACTTATTGATAGACAGTGTATTAGACTAGGGCTACATGAAAACTTTAGGTTAATATTACCATAAGGTTACATAGGGTGGCAGGAAACTTTGCAACACTGCCACAACTCCAACTCTGTCTGATTATTTTCCCATGGTTTGAAATTTGACCACAATTTTGCTTTAGGGAAACATTGAGGTTGTGTCATGATAATGTTGTGATTTTATTGTGACATGTGAGGGAACAAAAATTATTGTGCATTAATGTATATTGGCCAAACCCTGTACTTTTAGTGGGATCAGCTCACAATTTCATGTTTACAGAGTCATTGAGATTAGAGTATAAAGCCGTTGCAGACCATATGATAATCCGCTGCCGTAAATGGACACACAGATTAAAAAGGAGCCGCGTAAGCAGGGCCACAAAATCAGACAAGAATAGGACCTGTTCCATGCTTTGTGATCCAGACTCCCAGCCTGCAAACGGGACCATGTAATTCACAGTCATGTTTACGGGCCCATAGATATTAATGGGTCAGTGTGCTATCCAGGAAAAACCCGGATAGCACAAGGACCATTCATACAGTCATCTGCAAGGGGGATAAGGCTCTGAAGGTTGGCTTTATTCCCCTTCTCCATTCAGAATATATGCACAGACAACTCAACCAAGCTTGCATGTGTATGGAGAAGTTGGCCAAGATAGCGGTCAGCCATACATACATGTCATGCTATTTCACATTGAATATAAATGTATTTTAAAATACTGGTACACTGGTACACTACATATTACATATCATTATTACAAAAAACGCATGCAAGGTCATTGCCAGTAAAGGTGAGATGGCTGATACTGAAAGAAATAAAGATATCATTAGATATCAGATTAGATATTAAATATCACTGTATCATTATAAGGAATTAGATGTGAGGAAGGATCAAATGTTTGCAAGTGCAACAAGATTTTACAAAAGCTCTGTGAAAAGGTGTTGCTGACTACTTGTGGCACGTCCATACCTAGCAGAAGAAACCTATCGTGGATATTTGTGCAACTTCTCAACAATTTTTCAGCATCTGCATATACAAAATGTGTGGGGGATTCACTATGGATTTCCACTAAATATGGACGGGATAGAAGAGTGTCCTAGGCTTCTTAACATAAATATCACTTGGACTACACATGACTTTCTATAAAATATCTCAGAAATAATTCCACAAATACTGTATATAAACAGCATAGAGTCAATTCACAGACTTGTCTAATTCTCTCTTTATACCTGGGTTTGTAACCATGGTAAGGGGCATTTACTAGAGGACGAAAGGAAAGTCATTTCGTAATAGCGTTTTTTTTTTTTTTTTTTAATTATTTTAAATGAATATATGAGATTGCTGGGATGGGTTTCATTCTTGATTTATTTTGGTTGCAATATTTGTTAAGAAAAAAGATTTTTATCTAACTGGAGAACAGTTGCCATTTATCTTTTTAAGCCTAAGGCCCCACGGTGCGGAAAAACAGCTTTTTTTGTTGCAGATTTTGCTGAGTTTTTTTGAACAAAAACCAAGAATGGCTACAAAAGGAATGGGAAATATATAGGAAGTTTTTACAATTTTACCGTCTGCTTAATCCACTACTTGCTTTGGCTTAAAAAAACGCAACAAAATCTGCTACAGACAAAGCTGCGTTTCTGCAATGTGGGACTTTAGCCTAAGGCAGAAGCTGCACGTTGCAGAAACGTAGCTTATTTTGTTGCATTTTTTTGAGCCAAATCTAGAAGTGGATTGCGCAGAAGGTAGAAGTATAAGAGCTTTCTATGTATTTCCCGTTCTTTTTGTAGCCATTCTTGACTTTGACTCAAAAAACTGCAGCAAAATCTGAAACAAAAAAAGCTGTGTTTCCGCAACATGGGGCCTCAGCCTAAGTGATGATATATGCAGTTTTAACCCTTCTAGATGGCAGAAAATCAGGTAGAACATAGCTTTGGTTGTTTCCCAGTATCCCTGCAATAACAGATCCCAAATCCCTCTCCTCTGCTCTTGAATGACATTTCTAGAGATCTCCCGGATTAATACTAAATTCTGTCTAGTGACTGTGATAAGGAGGATGAGTTCAGATCAACATATTAAAATTACATACAGGACTTTTTAAGTAAACCTATCAACATCCCAGGAAATAGATGAATATGGATAACCCCGATACGTCAGAAATCAGGGAAAGATGGGAGGATTGGGCTGAATACATGAAAGAGGAGAGAGAGTAAAGAAGAATAAATGGAGGGGTCTAAAAGTGTGTAAAACCTTGTGTCCTTGTCCGTACTGGGCACTGCAGTAAACTCCTTTCTTCAGAAATGTCTTCTAGCAGCCTTATAACACTTAGCTGCCTGATCAATGTGAAAAGATTATAAAATGTGTTATGAAAAAGTGATTTTGACACATACATTTGGTAATGTTACAGCTTCATCTAAGTGTAGGTTTTCCTTTGACACAACACTGGATAATTATAACAGTGTGATCAGAATATTCTGTAATATCATTTTTTATTTATTGTAGCTATCGACATGTTTTTACTCCATAACGAAAACAAAAAAATATTATCAGGTAGCCTTCCCTCTAGGGGCGTAACTAGCAAAGCCTGGGCAAATAGCAGTATAATGTCCCATTTACTCATACTATAATATCCCATATCGACTCTCCACACAGTATAATGTCCAATAGTGGCCCCTGTACACAGTATAATGTCCCATAGAGGCCTCTGTACATAGTATAATGTCCCATAGCGGCCCCTACACAGTAAAATGTCCCATAGTGGCCCCTGCACACAGTAAAATGTCCCATAGCAGCCCCTGCACACAGTACATTGTCACATAGTGGCCCCTCCACACAGTAAAATGTCCTATAGTGGCCCCTGAAAACTGTATAATGTCCAATAGCGGCCTCTGCATACAGTATTATGTCCCATAGTGGCTCCTACACACAGTATAATGTCCCACAGCAGCTCCAGCAGACAATATAATGTCTCACAGTGGCCCTTCCACACAGTATAATGTCATATAGCAGACCCTTACAACAATATAATGTTCTATTGCGGCCCCTCCACACATCATAATGTCCCATAGTGGCCCCTGCACACAGTATTATGTCCCATAGTGGCCCCTCCACACATCATAATGTCCCATAGTGGCCCCTGCACACAGTATTATGTCCCATAGTGGCCCCTCCACACATCATATTGTCCCATAGTGGCCCCTGCACACAGTATATAGTGGCTTCTCCATACACTGATAAGTCCCATAGTCTCATAAGTCCCCATAGTTGTTTGTTGCAAATATTGTAAAATTTTCAGGTTCAGCAGAACCAAGATTTTTGGGGTACACCACCCATGAACTATTATAATATTCTGGGGAGTAATGATGGGAACCCCAGGGGAGATGACAAACATAAAAAACAGTGGTACTGACTCCATACTGTTTTCAGCCCTCTTCAATTCACCATTACAGGTTGAGATGTCGGCCTGACCTACGTGATATCTGTAATGTCACTACAGAGACACAGAAACACGGGAGAGTCACACCGGATCCCAAGACAGGTTAGTAAGGTTTTTAAATTCGCAGATACAAACTCAGCAAAAACACTATATAAAAAAAGTGATGTTTTCACTGTGTTTTTTTCCACAGCATTTTTTGTTGTGTTTCGCTACATGGAACCTTAGCCTCAAGATCAGAGGATCTGGTATGTTGAGATCCAATTTGCATTCCATTCCCCAATAACTGGGGTCTATCATGAGGTTTTCATATACAGAGACTGGCTTGGCTAAGTTTACTGTATTCTATTTCATGCCACTCAGAACTGGTCAGGGACATTGACAGGACAGGGCAGGACCAGAAATTGTTGCTGAAGGTGAGATCTATTGCAAAAGCATTTTTTAATCTTCTTTTCCTTTATATTTGTAGATTTATTTTTTTGCAGCCAGCTAAATGTTTATCATAGGAACATAAGAATCCTAGCCAATGGGATTTTAAGGTATAGAATATTAACCTCTGACCTTTGCCCCAGTGTAACATGTGTTTTGGTCATTTTTTTAGCTACTCGTATTAGCATTTTATAGTAATTGTAATAAATGACATTTTTATTACAGTACTGGCATTTTTCACACATGACCAATTGCTGGACATACTAAACAAGATCAATTTCCGGCCGAAATTCAGTTAGAATGGATTTTCCAGGATTCAGCAGGAATTGTTGTATGTCCAGTAGGTTGTGTTCAATGACAAAGGAATGATTCACATGGACAGAATTTACCTGAGAGTGGTTTGTAAGAGATATTAAATGAGGCCTTATGTACACAACCATTGTTGCCTTGTCACCCATGAAAAAAACAGAGCAGATAGCACATGGGTTGCTGGCGTGTGCCATCCATGTTTTCCACTGACTTTTACATTGAGCCTCAATAGGGAATAAGACCTGCACTGAGTTTTGGGGCTTGGGTTCATAACCCAACACAAAAGCAACAATGTGCATGGTTGTTCTAGAAATAAATGGGCCAGTGCTATCTATTCAAAAAATGGATAACGCCCTAAAGAAAACTACCGACATGTACAAGAGGATTGAGGCTAAGGTTCTGTTCATATTTCTACCGCATAAAGTAGGCGTACATAATATTCATGGCTTTGTTTCTCTAGCGCAATGACATTACTTTCATCATTACAAATAAACAGATTTGTAGTTTTTAATATTTTATTGTTTAACTATTTCATTACATTTTCTATGACCAATAACTGAAAAAATCTGGTCCCAATAATGTCACATAATGGTACCTTCCACGTTGATGAATACAGTGTACATATTATAGGAAAACTAAATCTAAGGCATTTGCACCATGTGGCTGTCACGGAGATAATGGATTACTGTGCTAGTGCTCTAGCTTGTCCATTCTGACCTATCCATTAACATTAGTAAATGGATAAAATTATGCATATATTGTGTATACGCAGCATTGCTTTATTTTGAAGACTTAATAACTGTATCATGAGGCTGGTTTGACAGTTGTTAGGGAACTGTGGAGATAAGGTATGGTGAAACCCTTGCCAATTGGTGGTGTGAACTGCACAGGACCCTTCCTATTCTGGGCACGGTTAAGGGGATATCGTCACTCCTTAGGGATAGACCACCATGTAGGTATGTGGAGTCTTATTAAGCCATATGCGCTCCACTGTGAGGGAATCATGGG
Source organism: Leptodactylus fuscus (assembly GCF_031893055.1). Lineage (NCBI taxonomy): Eukaryota > Metazoa > Chordata > Amphibia > Anura > Leptodactylidae > Leptodactylus > Leptodactylus fuscus. The sequence continues at coordinate 82,949,976 of NC_134266.1, forward strand.
AAGAATATGCAAATCTGTCTTCCATGATGCAAAGTTTGCACCCCCTAGTGGGATGCATGACTGAGGCACTGTCTTCCTATTTACATCATGGAAGACAGATTTGCATATTCTTCCCATATTCCTTTTTTTTTTTTTTAATGTAGATTGTAAGTCCCACATAGAGCTCACAATGTACATTTTTCCCTATCATTATGTCTTTTTTTTTTTGGAATATGGGACGGAAATCCATGCAAACACGGGGAGAACATACAAACTCCTTGCAGATGGTTTTTTGCCCTTGGCGGGATTTGAACACCAGGACTCCAGCGCTGCAAGGCTGCAGTGCTAACCACTGAGCCACCGTGTCACCCCATTTTTCCCATATTCTGGGTATGGTAATGCTCAAGAGAAGACGCCTGCCTATATACAGTCCTATGAAAAAGTTTGGGCACCCCTATTAATCTTAATCATTTTTTGTTCTAAATATTTTGGTGTTTGCAACAGCCATTTCAGTTTGATATATCTAATAACTGATGGACACAGTAATATTTCAGGATTGAAATGAGGTTTATTGTACTAACAGAAAATGTGCAATATGCATTAAACCAAAATTTGACCGGTGCAAAAGTATGGGCACCCTTATCATTTTATTGATTTGAATTCCCCTAACTACTTTTTACTGACTTACTGAAGCACAAAATTGGTTTTGTAACCTCAGTGAGCTTTGAACTTCATAGCCAGATGTATCCAATCATAAGAAAAGGTATTTAAGGTGGCCAATTGCAAGTTGATCTCCTATTTGAATCTCCTCTGAAGAGTGGCATCATGGGCTACTCAAAACAACTCTCAAATGATCTGAAAACAAAGATTGTTCAACATAGTTGTTCAGGGGAAGGATACAAAAAGTTGTCTCAGAGATTTAACCTGTCAGTTTCCACTGTGAGGAACATAGTAAGGAAATGGAAGACCACAGGGACAGTTCTTGTTAAGCCCAGAAGTGGCAGGCCAAGAAAAATATCAGAAAGGCAGAGAAGAAGAATGGTGAGAACAGTCAAGGACAATCCACAGACCACCTCCAAAGAGCTGCAGCATCATCTTACTGCAGATGGTGTCACTGTGCATCGGTCAACTATACAGCGCACTTTGCACAAGGAGAAGCTGTATGGGAGAGTGATGAGAAAGAAGCCGTTTCTGCACGTACGCCACAAATAGAGTTGCCTGAGGTATGAAAAAGCACATTTGGACAAGGCAGCTTCATTTTGGAAACAAAAATTGAGTTGTTTGGTTATAAAAAAAGGCGTTATGCATGGCGTCCAAAAAGAAACAGCATTCCAAGAAAAACACATGCTACCAACTGTAAAATTTGGTGGAGGTTCCATCATGCTTTGGGGCTGTGTGGCCAATGCCGGCATCGGGAATCTTGTTAAAGTTGAGAGTCGCATGGATTCCACTCAGTATCAGCAGATTCTTGAGAATAATGTTTAAGAATCAGTGACGAAGTTGAAGTTACGCCGGGGATGGATATTTCAGCAAGACAATGATCCAAAACACCGCTCCAAATCCTCAGGCATTCATGCAGAGGAACAATTACAATGTTCTGGAATGGCCATCCCAGTCCCCAGACCTGAATATCATTGAACATCTGTGGGATGATTTGAAGCGGGCTGTCCATGCTCGGCGACCATCTAACTTAACTGAACTTGAATTGTTTGTCCAAAATACCTTTATCCAGGATCCAGGAACTGATTAAAAGCTATAGGAAGCGACTAGAGGCTGTTATCTTTGCAAAAGGAGGATCTACTAAATATTAATGTCACTTTTCTGTTGAGGTGCCCATACTTTTGCACCGGTCAAATTTTGGTTTAATGCATATTGCACATTTTCTGTTAGTACAATAAACCTCATTTCAATCCTGAAATATTACTGTGTCCATCAGTTATTAGATATATCAAACTGAAATGGCTGTTATAAACACCAAAATATTTAGAACTAAAAATGATTAAGATTAATAGGGGTGCCCAAACTTTTTCATAGGACTGTATTTACATGGACTTTCAGTTAATGAAATATTCTACATTTTTCACACTAGAAACTAAGAATGAAAAATATTTCTCCACCTTCTGGAATGTGGGTATGGCTGTGAGGTATAAATCCATCAAAATATTTCTCTTTCCTAAGTGCGAATGGGAACGATTGAACATAAACATTTTATCCATACTTCTTAACAATGGTGTTTTGTCAGTCAACAATTAATCTTAATATACAAGTATGCATTTCATTACGCTTAAACAAGGTTTCTGTCATATTCATGTGCATATAATTGGATTTGACGCACTCTATACATCAAGTTTTGACAAACACAAAGGCATGTAAATTTCATAACAACATATGCTGCAAAAATCTCAGAAGATTTAGTAATACCTAAGTATCAAAAGAAAAACTCCATGGGTGGTTTTACAAGCATTGTTACACAGGTAATAACGGAGCCCCATAATAGCGATTCACTGAGCGTACGTGGCTTATGTTATTGGTGCTATGAGCAGTAAACCTGCTTTTTAGTTTATATTCACACACGATAAGGAGAAACAGTACTCTACTTGGGGACTTAGTTATCATTGAGTGATCTGTAATTCACAGGAAGAGCCCAGGAAAAATCCATAATGGTCCAGACCATACAAATAGGTTCAAAACATTAGGTACACCCTGGAGACCAAGTATCTAATTTATATAACTTCTCTTATTTCCTTGATTTACCCTTGAACACTTCCTGTCTGCTTTATAGATAGAGAAAACAGCGCAACCGGTTTGCTGTACCTTCATGAAAGCATAGATATTATTATACATGCAGTGTACGTAAATATATACACAGTATAAGTAAAATATATATATTGTGGGGTAGAAGCAGTGATGTGGACCCACACAGTTAAGACAGGGACACAAAATATGCAGCAAAAACTGGTTTATTTAGGAAAAAAAGGGCACAAAATGAGCAAAATAAAATACAGCCTTAACGTCAGGCAAAAACAAAATAAAAACCTGCTCGTCTGAGCAACTAACTAAACAGAACCGATAACCTAACTATACATGTGGCTTACTATCAGCCAAACAAACAAAACAATTGCAATATTGTCTCACCGGACTCAGGGTTACAGGACAGAACCATGCACAACCTTTCACCTTATGGAACTGCACTGCAATGCAAGATCTGAAGCCTTTTTCTGGCCCAGAAATGAGCCAAGGATCTACACCTGGCTGAGGCCTACTTCAGATCCACCCTAGACCACACATATTTCAGAAACCTTCTTACAATATATATGTAATTTTAATATTTATGGCCTATATTTAGGTTATCAATATTAGATTCGGTCTGGCAGCTCCACTGCTCAGCTGTTTTGCCAAGCGCTGAAGCTCCACTGCTTAGCAAGCACGGGGGCAGATTGTATATCAGTGGTGTGGTGTATAGAAGCCTATTCCCATTTGCTTGAACGGAAAAAGACCATGAAACTGACACCACTGACCGGTAAAGCAGAAGGATCACTGACCCAAGCACTGCTGCTACTTTGATCAACTGAGTGATGACGTTGTCAAGTGTTGGACCACGCTGAAAACAGTTCATCAATATTTAAGTCTTGGAAAACACCTTTATTATATGACAATGTTACATTATAATATATTATTAAAAGGACTACTATGCAGCACAGTCAATCTTCATTCTTAACCTCTGACTGTACTGTCTTATTAGTATTATAAGTGAAAGCTTATCCACTGTGGCCTCACTCAACATCGTGTCCAGCATTGTAGATTACCCAGTTTAGCTAGCTGACTTCCTTTGTGTCTATGTATATAAACACTTCGTTAAAACATCTATCCGCAGGCTCCTTCATTCAAGTTATATTGACCACCATGCTACACTGTGCCCTGAACAGCATGCAGATACAGAGTACAATGCCTGGCGCTGCATAGTGATGAAGAGATTCTTATTGTTACATCAGCCCGCATCTCTCAATTAATAATAACCAGATTTTGGAAAAATGTACAAGTCAATTCACTACACCAGGAGGAGGCACCACAATGCCTATGTCCAGATGGGAGGGAGAGATACATTTTTTTCCTATTGACAGCATAGGCCATCTTGATTTTCTGACAATATTTGTGTCAGTAATGCATTTTGCAATATACTCTATTAACAGGTTTTGTCTCCTTTCTGTGAAATCCTGCACTTATGACTCTTTCCGTTGCATCTCAATTGAAAGCTTTTCCCTGATTTTCATTGTGTACAGTGCACATGCTGTTTGAAATACAGAGAAAATGAGGGGGGGGGGGTGTCACTTCAAACGGTTATGTCGCAGGCATTATAAAATTTATGTGATCCCCAACTTTAATAAAACACATTAGCTTTAACATCCAGTAAACTATCATAATCTTGGAATTGGTCAATAATTTTTGTCTATGGCGTACCTTCTAATTAAAGAGAGCTGAGCTGCAGTACTGGTGTCCAACCACTATACACAGAAAGAAGCCAATTGGTTCTGGTTCCATAAAGTGTATAGTATGTGCATCAGAAGTGTCCCCGAATAGCTAATCATGCCCTTACCAACCAGATTGTAATGTCTCTGCCTGTTCAGGTCACTGTGCCACCCTCTGCACACATGCTGCGGTGCAGGAGGCGAGCTCATTTTGATTCTTTACTTAGAGTTTTTCATTGCACTGTGTGAATACTGCTCTACTACCTCTCGGACTCTGTAATTGAATTTCCACCACACCATCTCCTGCACCTTGTTTCTCTCTGTTCATCAAATGGTTAATTCTAGCCTGTCCTGTGTGATTGACAGCCTGTCTACCTATCAAGGCTAGGGCGGGTCTTTGGCTTCCTATATACAAGCCATTAGCCCTCACAGCCATGCTGGCTATTGAGACTCTGTCCTTAGACTTTGTCCCTGCTAAGCTCCTCTGTCTGTAAATATTATATTACTGACCTCTGGCTTCTCTATTTACTATACTCTTGTATTTTGATTCTGTACTACGTTGCTCAACTGTTACCGGACCCTGGCCCCCCTGGCTAGCTGACCTCCCTTTGTTGTTGTTTGTCTTGTCTTCGTTCTGTGTTGTCACCTTTTGACAAGGACTTTGTCGACCGGTTGTCCTCTGCCACCTAGAGCAGTGAGTCAAGCAGGGAGGGGCAGCTGTGGATTCAGATTAAGGCTTACTACTACTGCAAAATTGTATATTTAGCAATTCCCTTACACAAATATTTATTTATTAAAAATAATTCTCGGACAGCCCCTTTAGGTTTGTATTTCTCTATGATCATGGACAACCATAGTAAGATCAATCTATACAATAAGACCGGGTTCACACAGAGTATTTTGGTTCGTAATGTGGAACGTAGACGCCACGGGAGCTTTTGCGGGCCGTATACGCTCCCATAGTTTTCAATGGGAGCCGGTACCGTATACGCGGCGCTATTTCGCGGCCGCTGCAAAATCACGGCCGCAAAATAGCGCAATTATACAGTACCAGCTCTTATTGAGCTTTCAATGGGAGCTGGTACCGTATACGTTCCACATTACGAACCAAAATACTCCGTGTGAACCCGGCCTAAGAAGCCTGTTTTTTTTTTCCCTATAAGTATGTCTTTTTGTAGAATGGGTGGAAATCCACGCAAACATGGGGAGAACATACAAACTCCTTGCAGATGTTGTTCCTGGCAGGATTTGAATCCAAGACTACAGCACTACAAGGCTGCAGTACTAACCACTGAGCCACCGTGTTGCCCCCGTAAGAAGCCTGTTTTTGTTGGCTTTTTATACAGTATGTTTTATTTTTATTATACCCATATGTCTATTATTGTGATTGGTGTAAGTGAAGTTTATCTCCTGTGGTCTGTATAGCACACAATGTAAAACAGCATCCATGCTATGTATGTTGTCTCCTTCATTTGAAGATAAAATCTTCTTTCTCGATCTCGGTCAGCCGAGCCCTTGTCTTAGGGTGAATTCACACTGAGTAAACGCTAGCTTATTCTGAACGTAAAACACGTTCAGAATAAGCGGCGTCTAAAGCAGCTCCATTCATTTCTATGGGAGCGGGGATACGAGCGCTCCCCATAGAAATGAATGGGCTGCTTCTTTCACTCCGTGCAGTCCCATTGAAGTGAATGGGGAGTGCTGGCGTGTACGGCTCAGCATGAGCAGAGCTTGCCGTATACGCCGGCACTCCCCATTCACTTCAATGGGACTGCACGGAGTGAAAGAAGCAGCCCATTCATTTCTATGGGGAGCGCTCGTATCCCCGCTCCCATAGAAATGAATGGAGCTGCTTTAGACGCCGCTTATTCTGAACGTGTTTTACGTTCAGAATAAGCTAGCGTTTACTCAGTGTGAATTCACCCTTAGACTGCAGAATACAGCTAACGTATGCATGGTATCACCTCTGATTGCTCTGGGCCTTAGAGTCCTTAAACATGAGATTAAAAGCATCCTAGTTTTATTCCGTTATTTATGTTCTGTTCTGACTTTTACATTTACGGCTGATCATTAATTTAGCCAACATGGCCATCGTACCAGCTTCAAAGCAGCAGTACTAGATAATTTGTAAATAATTTAGGAGGCAGTTAGAGCAAACAAACATCAACATGTCCCCTGCTCCATCTGATTTCTAGTCCATTTCCAAGGTGAAAAGGAAAAGGAAAACTATTTACTTTTTTTACACTTCAGTTTATTTATTTTTATTTTTTTCCAGTTCATGTTAGAAACATTTGGATCAAGTTTAATCAGCGAAACCATAAAGCCTTCAATCCAAACAGAAACATCGAAAAGTCCTTGATAGAGGTGAGGTTAAAATTTTCAATGTACCATGATTTATTGAATATTGCCTCAACTTTTATATTACTGTCACAATTCTATTTAGCTATTTCTTACATCTCTTCTTGGGAAAGTTGGGTGTCAAACAAAAAAGCCAACCGACCTGGACTGTCAGTTAGCATTCAAGATTGGTCAACGGTAAATCTGTATAATTATGGTGGCAAATCTGTATAATTGTGTTTGCAGCCTCCATATCAAATAAAAAGGCTCTGTCACAGCTGCTGTATTTAATAAAAAAAAAAAAAAAACATACTTGCATTCACCATTAAATCACAATTCTGGACCATCTTTCTTTATCTTAATGTTCTGCAATCCCTCTCTAAATATTTTATAAAATTTAGGGGCAATATGGTGGCTCAGTGGTTAGCACTGCAGCACTGGAATCCTGGGTTTGAATCCCGCTAGGAACAACATCCACAAGGAGTTTTTATGTTCTCCCCACATTTGTGTGGATTTCTTCCCATTCTACAAAAAAAAACATACTGATAGGAAAAAAAAGATGTACATTGTGATCCCTATAGGGCTCACAATCTACATTTAACAAACAAACAAAAAAAATTATAAATGTACAATTTAACAATTAGATGTTACCATATCCTCAGTCAATGATCCTCAGCCTCAACTGGTAATTAGGGTTGAGCGATCGTGTTCGGAAAAGATCAGATTCTGATCGGTGATCGAGAAAATTTCACGATCGCCATCGGAATTCCGAACACAATCTTTTTATGTGGGATCGAGATCGGTGATTTTTCCCACAATGCATTGCTTAGCTTTCACACTAAGTATACGCTGTATATTCAGTGTGAAGGTTCCGCTGCAGTTCCATAGGAATGAATGGAAGCAGCCGACACACAGCCTTAACCCCCTGCGCGCCGGCTGCCTCCATTCATTCGAATGGAAGGCTAAACTAAATCTCTAGCAGCTACTTACCTCTAGAGATGGCTGCTCCGGTGCCCTCCTTCTTCTTGCCTCGCTGCCCCGCCTCCCAGGTTAGTGTTTAAAGCGCTAGGTAGGCGGGGCTTGTGGCTTAGAGTGTGGGCGGGTACAGGGTGGGGAGACGTGACGTCTCCCCTCCCAGTACCCGCCCACACTTTCCTAACCCACCCACACTCTCCTAACCTGGCAGGGAGGGGGCAGCGAAGGAAGAAAAGCAGTGTGGAGCAGCAGCGAGGCAAAGAATGAAGGCACAGGGCACAGGACCAGCCATCTCTGGAGGTAAGTGGACACCAGGGGGTAGGATTGCTTTTAAAATCCGATCTCCGATTAATAAAAAAAATCCCATTGACTTGCATTGGGATCGGAATTGGGATCGAGATTGGGTTCGAATGAAAAATGATCGGAAATTGGATTTTAAAATCGATCCTGAAAAGTCAAGATCGGCTCAATGCTACTGGTAATACATAGATGCCAATGTATTCATGAATTTCTAGTAGAAGGAACAGAACAATATGGATGTTCTTGAATTTTATTTGTTACAATTATTATTATTTACTACAAAATAAAATCATGCATTTTTGTAAAATAATCCAAACGTGTGTATTATTCCAAGCTAGCAAACCAATAGTGCCATCTAACGGGTGTACCATGGGTTTTATTTTTGTTAAAATTGTATGTTTCTGTTTATTCATTTTCTTTAATATGACTGTGTCATTTTCAGTTTTTTAAGGAGCATTCTGAACTCGACAGTGGTATTTAAGAGAGACTTATATTATGTTTCATTGTTATTAGCACAAAGAATTTTATACGCCTCAACAATAGTGCTCAATGGCATACACAATTGAATCTGGAAATCCTTAAGCTTAGTTCCGCATTAAATAATATAAAGCAAAACAATAATAGAATTTAATAGTGCTATGACCATGCATTGTAAAATTACTGTTCACAGTGTATCACTACTTGCAACCCATTGTGCAGACTACAGTCAGGGCCCTCCCAGTAAGTCTTCTATAAATGTATTCGCAAGTTTGAGACTAGACGTGTGCATTAGATGAATGTTGGGTGAATCAGCTGATTTTGTAGGGCTAGCCAACCATTCAATATTTATGAGGATGACCCAGTTCTACTTGGACAGTAGATATTGGAGCATACGAGTGCCAGGCAAGTTGGATTTAACATTTCCAATTCTTAGGAGAAATCAGTTGATACTAGAAGGGTCTGGCAGGGGCTTATTTCCCTCCTCCCAATTTGAACACATTCATGCTCAGCCTATGTGTACCGGGAGATCAGGAGCTAAAACTGATTGACAGGTATCAGAAGTGTACGGGTATCTTAATTCCTAGGTATTCTTACTTTCATGGTGCACATGATACAATCTTCAAAATAAGCATCTCACTTGCATTAATAAGCTACCATGACTATATCTTTTGGCTTTGAAGAGGGCAAAAAAAAAAAAATTACAAGTATCAAAACAGTAAAAAGGTAGTAGTAATAGTCAGAAGTATAAAGAGTTAAATGACGCATGAAACAATAGCCATAACAATATTAATAATAGCTCCATAATGACATAGGTTACATTTTTCCAATATAATTTCTCGTCTACTACAACTTTGGAATGATTGTATGAAAGCCTTCAGAGTACTTTCTATGGTTCCTTTGTTTTTCCAGCAGCCTGCTCTATGCAGCGTGTTGGTCATGCAAGGCAGCAGCTGAAGTGGTAGTTACACCTGCACATTTCTCTATCACTTCTCAAGGTCACATCTGCACCAGCTTTATATCGTACAGACATGGCATTCCCCATTTCTCAACAAAGCTATGTACCTACTAAAGGTATACACTGCTTAAGAATGGTTTTCTGAAAAGTACTATACAAATACTATAGGAGACAATACATTTGCATTCATATACAGAATGTGCTCACATAGTCAAAAATAATTTGCACTAGAATAATTCATTTTGCAGTCTGCTTAGATGTAACAAATGTCACTGCAATGATTCACCTTCCTGTGAGTAAGGATCTAGTGCGTGATCGCATTAAAAGCACACGAAACCTAAGGAAGGCTCCAAAATATGCTGATAGCTTTTTTCATGCTTTTGGATGTTCTCAGAACTGGAAATACGTGAGAAAAAGTAATGATCATGGCTAAGTGTTTATTTATACTATCAGTCAATAAGGACAGCACTTTTAGCCTATACAAGCCTTATATATAATTCTATCAACACAACCCCTCTTTAAATTGATGCTGATCATCAAAATTTGACTTCTGAAAGCCCCATTGAACAGCTGAAATCACTGGGGATATGTTGTAAACTACATAATATATGATAGCCCGGCAACTTCTCTGATGTGCCTAACAAAGGGGGTTTCTGAGTTTGGAGATATCCTTCTATAACGTCCATATACCCAAATGAGAAGAGATTTTGGCGCTGAGACAACCCCTTTAAATGGCTGCTTATATGGAACAATAGGTTATATTCAAATGCACAGCAAATTGAGGCATAGTGCCCCTAGTGGCCTCCATTGCCAGGGAAGAAATCTTTCTTTCTCCTCCAGTTAGGGTGCGTTCACACGATGTAACTTGCCGCGTGATCTGGCACGTATACGGTGTGTGAGTTTGCACGCCGTATACGCTCCCATTGATACGCTCCCCATTTGCAGCCGCAAAATCACGGGCGCAAAATAACGCGGCGTATACGATCCTAACTCCCATTTAAATCAATGGGAGCGTATACGGCGCGCAAACTCTCACACGCCGTATACGTGCCAGATCACGCGGCGCGTTACATCGTGTGAACACACACTTAAGGTACTTATTCACTAGGTCTAAACGTTGGTTGAAGGTTGAGATAGCTTAACCTATGTCACGGGTTACCGTGACCAAGTATGATGGCATCTGGATCTCCATCTTGTATCCACATATTTCTTTGTAAAGTCGCTTTACAAGAAAATTCAACAAGCATAGGTTTTTGCTTCCAATCTCCATCAGCTACTGTGGGTACTATAAAGCTGTGAAGTTTCCTTTAACCTGACAGTTTTACTTCTAGCTGAAAACAGCCCTGAAGCTTTTAGGAACTCCTCATTATCAGTCCTTAGGCTGAGAATAGCTTAGTCTTGTAATTCTCACTTCACCATATGTGCTGTGATAAATAGAAAAATATAGCACTGGCTACTAAACCTAATTAACGGCTGAAGAGCTCATCAGTTCCTATACGTCACATTCCCAAAGAACTCATCCGTTCCTATACATCACATTCCCAAAGAACTCATCCGTTCCTTTTCGTCACATTCCCAAAGAACTCATCCATTCCTATACGTCACATTCCCAAAGAACTCATCCGTTCCTATACATCACATTCCCAAAGAACTCATCCGTTCCTTTTCGTCACATTCCCAAAGAACTCATCCATTCCTATACGTCACATTCCCAAGGAACTCATCCGTTCCTATACGTCACATTCCCAAAGAACTAATCCATTCGTATACATCACATTCCCAAAGAACTCATCCGTTCCTATACGTCACATTCCCTCAAAAACTCATCCGTTCCTATACGTCACATTCCCTCAAAAACTCATCCGTTCCTATACGTCACATTCCCAAGGAACTCATCCGTTCCTATACGTCACATTCCCAAAGAATTCATCTAATCCTATACGTCACATTCCCAAAAAACTCATCCGTTCCTATACGTCATATTCCCAAAGAACTCATCTGTTCCTATACATCACATTCCCAAAAAACTCATCCGTTCCTATACGTCACGTTCCCAAAGAACTCATCCGTTCCTATACATCACATTCCCAAAGAACTCATTCGTTCCTGTACGTCACTTTCCCAAAGAACTCATCAGTTCATATACGTCCCATTCCAAAAGAGCTCATCAGTTCCTATACGTCACATTTCCATCAGTTTCTCTACAACACATTTCTGTCCAGGGTTAAACTGTCAATCCTCCTTTTTTATACAGCCAGAGAATCCCCATTGGGATTGTGCAAATCTTGGCCTGGCTGTAAGATAACGAGAAAAGACTCATCCTCCTCAGGTATGAGAGGCCTGCCATACACTTTCTTTGTCAGGAATCATTAGATTGAAGCCACAAAACAGTTTTTCTCAAAATTCTTCTTCGAAAGACAAAAGAAGCAGTAAATAGATCAAGTATCCCTATCCTAGACCCAGGGAAATTATTTCACAACTACATGGGTGTGCAGTAAGACGTACCAGTTATACGGAATTATTGAGAGCAAGATGCTTGTTTAATTAACTCTGCTAAAGTTTTACGGCTTAAGATGAAGATTTTTTCCAAATATTTTTATACATTTTAGATTTTTCAAACAAAGATCCCAACCTGCTTTTTATATCCTTCCATTGACAGTCTTTACAGTTCATCCTACCAGGCAAGGTACAGTAGATATACGGCAAAAAAAAAAACGTACACACTCGTATAGATGCACACACAAACATATACAGAAACATACACACAACACAGATGCAGCCACACAACCCCTGTCGTAATCTTGACAATATCTAAAATTAACCCTTCGTCATGTTCACAGTAGCCTTAAAAGTATATTGCTTCATTTAATTAATTCGCTATGTAATACAAAGAGATAATAGATAGATAGATAGATAGATAGATAGATAGATAGATAGATAGATAGATTATACAGATAGACATTGCTATAAATATAATATTGCATTTAGCTTTGTTTGTGTATAAAGTATGTACGATCATGCACTCTTTATACATAAATTGGAATATAAAAGAACTCTCTCCGTATAATTCGCCTTCCACCATAGCATTTGCATTTCTTTTTAATTGGATAAGTGCCTTCACTAGACTGGGTCCATGGAAATGTGAAAGGCATTTTAATATAACACAGTTAAGAGCCAGAGGCATAATACATTACTATAGCAAGAATTTTACATACAATATGCAGGACATCAAAGTACCTGAACTGCATACCACATACACCGTATCATCAGGAATTCAGCTGATGTGCCTAAAAGCCCGGTCTAAAATGCTTTGTCCGGATTTTTCTACAGAATGAAACCTCAGATAGCTAACTCATTCACCCAATTAACTAGATGCTTTGATTCCTGAAGCAAGCGAATACAGAGGTGCATGAAAGTAGAATTAGATGGCAGGCATAGAGGCAAACTTTCTGCAGTGATCTCGTCCATTCACCCCTCCACATCATTAACATGCCCCAATGATTGATTACAGGAAATAAATTGCTCTTCTAATAATTGCAATAAAAAATATATAACAGGGCTGGAGCCTTGGAATGTGAATTTCCATTCTTGTTGCTCCCCCCGTTATTATGTAGCGCAGACACCTGTCTTTGATTAACACGCTGATTCCCATCATAAATCAGGCAGAAGTTGAAATGTTCTCCCTCAGCAGCTGCAATGGCATAGACGGCAATAGAGCTAGTGTCACCTACCTGTGCTCTGGCTTTAAAATCAATATCCATCAAAGATCCCAGTTATGTTTCCATGTTTGTGGAAGGGGACATCTTCCTCTCAAAGCGAACTCAACAAACTTATCTCATTCTTCAAGCCCAAGATTGCATTCCCCCATCCATTAGCTATCCAGCAGAAAGGGACAAAGAAAAAAGAAAGCAGGTGACCAAAATGGGTTCTCCACAGGAACTCCTGGTTCCACCTCCCAACTGCTTTCTGTGCTTTGCAGAAAATCAGAGTTTCCCTCTAATCCAAAGTGCAGTGTAGATGAGGTCCATAGGTAACGCAGACAGGTACCTTGCTGCACCTCAGATGTGGACTGTGTGTGCGAGCAGAGGAGTCCCAGAGATGCTAATTCAGAAAATGTTGTCTGGTCCGCCTGCACTGTAATTTGAAAGAGATGCAGCCTGTGGTACCACAGAGAAATGCATTAGGCTTTGACTTCATTGGCAGCCTTAGCTTAAGCAGAATCCTCAGGGACTGAGAAGGAGGTAGGCTGGGATGTGAGGGCTGTGGAAGAGGCACAGTGTCCCCTAGTGCCCTCTCTGGTTATAGCATAGGCATTCTGCTAAATACAATGGTGGCGTGTGAGATGTCAGCAGTCAATGCACGCTGTACTACAGAATATCTGGATCTAATAATATGATGAATTAGTAGTCGTAGCGATAGATGTAGTAGATGCCTATACAGAACATGAGTGAGCAAAACTGATATCCTATAGTCTAAGACATATTCAGTGACAGGATAATAAAGACAAAGCAGGATACAGTTTGGATATAGGCACAGCATATGCACGAGCAGGGTAACTATGCATGTAATGTAGTGCTGTACAGACAAGTTGGATGATTATGATCATCAACATGTTAAATCCCGCAAATGATATTTTTAATGCACAATGTTAACACCCATATACAATATAGTCAGTATTAACATCCATATACAATATCGTCAGTATTAACACCCAAATACAATATAGTCTGTATTAACACCCATATACAATATAGTCTGTATTAATACCCATATACAATATTTTTTTATCATTCATTGCTTTGTGCAGTTACCTTTATGATAGCTTTACATAATGCACATGCTAAAAGCAATCTGTACAGAGGCCGTAGTCATCAGTAGAGTGTAAGCTCTTCATTTCTAATATTAGAAAATGTCTTTTTCTCGTGTGTTCTGTCTCCTGATGTTAAAAGTACTAGCCATTTTCTTTGTTGCAGTGGAGCAGGGGCGTAACTTGAAGGGGTGCAGAGGGTGCAGTAGCACTTGGCCCAGGAGCCTTAGGGGGCCCATAAGTACTGGCATCAGTATTGAGATTGCAGCTTCCATCTGGACCATAAACCAAGGAGAGCCACAGATTACCCTGACTACACTAAGGTTGATTAAACTCCTTAGCTCCCGTAACCATCACTATCAAGAATTTGCTGTAGGGATGAGGTAGGGGGCCCGGACAAAACATTGCACTGGGGCCCACAAGACTTTAGTTACGCCACTGCAGTGGATGTTGTGCACACACCTTAGCTGTGAAATGCACATATGACAGTACAGTGGGCTTTTTAAGTTGTAGTGTATCAGAGATTTTAGTCACTGACAAAGGAACTGACATTTTATCTGTGCTGCCTTATACAGAGTTATAGCTAGGCTTTCCTTCACCCAGGGTAAAATCTCGGTTCACTACTAGGGTTGAGCCGATCTTGAGATTTCAAGATCGATTTTAAAATCCGATTTCCGATCATTTTCCAGCCGATCTCGATCCTGATCGCAATCGTGAAATTTGCTCGATCGCCTATTCACTACCCTTACCCTATGCCTGAATGCATAATAATGGCTTGTTGGCGCTACCTATCCCCTACAAACCACACCTTGCTTCAACAAAACCAAATAGGGACATTGGCCTACATTTAGCAGCAAGCAGCAAGAGCAGTGCTCCAATGGTTGAAGGCCCGCCCCCAGTGCACCAAATGTTCATTTCCATAAAACTTCAAAGCTATTTTTCTCCAAATCTACAAAAATGACATACATAAAAGAGGTGTGATGTTTATCACTGTAAGGGCTGGTTCACACCAGTGCCTGGTCTCCGCTTTGTGGGTTTCCGTCTTCTGCCCGAGAAACTGGACAGGAGACGGAAACCCGGCAGACAGTGTCCGTCCAGGAGCGTCTTCTGGTCTCTGCGGCGAAACCGTTTTTTATTTAACCGGACACAAAGTCCTGCATGTCCGACTTTATGTCCGGTTAAAAAAAAATGGTTTCGCCGTGGAGAGGCAGAAGACGCTCACGGGTGGTCACTTCGCAAACCCATTCAAGTGAATGGGTTTTTAAAAATGACTGTTGGTTTCCGTCTCCTGTCCAGTTTCGCAGGCAGAAGACGGAAACCTGCAAAGCAGAGACTGGGCGCAGGTGTGAACCCGCCCTAATGTGCTCTGTAATACAGTGGGTCCATTTAAAGAACGAGTACAATGCATCCTTCTGAATGAGGTCTAAGATAAATTTAAAGGAAAAAAATAGGGAGAGGTTTTTTGGGGTTTTTTTTGTTTTTTTTTTTAAGTTCTTTTTTTTTGCCCAGAGCAACCAGAAAAATATAAAGTTGAAAAAGTAGAATCATCCAAAGATTTCACTGTATAGGCTATGGCATCACATTGCAGAAAGACAGCATTGTGGCTGTTGCAAAAATGCAGTATAAAAAAAATGCTGCATTTTACAGTTCTAGCAAAGTGAATGAAATTTTGTAAAATCTCATATATAGCTTGAGGTACAAAAAACACAGGCATATTAATTGTATCTGCAGAAATGCCTTACTTTTCACAAAGACTTATATGGGGTGTGGAAGATAAAAACTTTTTTTTTAGCTACATTTCTGTGATGTGTGGTTTTAGCTTTAGGGAGCCTTCACACGGAGTATACGCTCTGCTCATTCTGAACGTGAAGCTCGTTCAGAATGAGCACGTAAACACCAGATCCCATTGACTTGAATGGGTGCCGGCATACAAGTGCTACCCATTGAAATCAATGGGAGGCTTTTTTCCCTATTGCTTTCAATGTGATACACGCGTATCACATTGAAAGAGATAGGGAAAAAAGCCTCCCATTGATTTTAATGGGTAGCGCTCGTAAGCCGACACCCATTGTAGTGAATGGGAGCTGGTTTTTACGCGCTCATGAACGAGTTTTACGTTCAGAATGAGCGGAGTGTATACTCCCTTAGGTCGGGGCTCCACGCTGCAGAAAAACAATTCCATCCACAAAAAATCCACAGCTGAAACGTAAATTGCAGCATGTCAATTATACCTACAGAAACATATTTTCCATATAGGGCAGACTTTTTTGTGAAAAGTAATGCGAAAAATAACACAATGTGCTTTATGATTGTAGCTTGCTATGTTGGCCTTAACCTTAGACCAGGTGTGGTGTTTGAAAGTCCCTGCAAAGTGGAATAGCGAATCCCATCCACACATTGCAAAAAAATATGCTCAGCGGAAATTATATGATTTCTAAAACTGGAAATTGCAGCATGTCAATTATACCTATGGAAACGCTGGCAGTTTCCCTATAGGTTTGACTGAAACAGAAAGTCTCCAGAGGAAAATGTTTCCATTCCAGCCTATGTGGGTCCTTAGCCTTAAAGTGTTCATGAGAAATGGAATTCTGCAATATAATTGGGTGACCGAAAGCTGCACTTTAATATCTATTCACATTGCACAGGTATGCTCAGTATTTTCTGCCACAGAATTGCGGTAGCATTTACATGACAGGGATATTCCCATGTCATCATTTTAAGTATATATCTGTAATCCACAAATACCACAACCCCCCCACCCCCCCACCCCATAGAAAGATGCGCAAGGACTGCGTATAAGAAAAACCCTTCCCTAAATAAATGAGACATACAAGGAATACGTTGGAATAGGAGCGGCCACAATAGCCAATTTATTAAACAATAAGTCTATTAACAGTAAATAATATTGTATTCTTAAATGGAAGGTCTAGCAGGGCCCACATAGGATAAGCGGCAGCCCAAAACAACATCCTAGCCGCATCGCGCCGACACAGGAGAAGACAAAATGTGGTGCTGCCGTGAACTCCCACTTCGGGTGCATTCAGACTACGTAACGCCGGGCGTGTATGAGAGCCGTACACGCCGGCATTACGGCAGACTGCCGAACACTTCCCATTCACTTCAATGGGAGCGCTCGTAAACGCCGCTGTTACGAGCGCTCCCATTGAAGTGAATGGGAAGTGTTCGGCAGTCTGCCGTAATGCCGGCGTGTACGGCTCTCATACACGCCCGGCGTTACGTAGTCTGAATGCACCCTTCATCTGTATATCTTTACTATAATGATACAAAACATCAGCAGAGGTACCCTTCCATGGGTCCCCTGTATTTGCTTGGAACTCCCCTTAGAAGCGTGCCCTACAAGACCTTCCAACCGCCAACACTATCATGCGTGATACCTCATGCATGATAGTCCGCCCACACACGCACAGCCTTTTCTACTCCATCTTGCAAGCCCAGAATCCACAAATCGTACCCCACATCATTTAAATGAACCCCATCCCGACTCATGTGGCCGCTCATTGGCACTTCCAGGTCACGATGTCGCACTACAATGCCCCCATTGCGGGCTACAAAGGCTGAGACAGCGGTGTTAACCTTACGCCTGGCCTTGTTCAACTTGGAAACTGAACGAGCGTGTCTCCACGCCAGCCGGGCGACAATGTCCGACCAAACAATAATGATCCCAGGGTACTGGGACCATACCCGCAGCAAATCATACTTAATGTCCCTGATGAGCTCACGGGAGGTACGAACTCCTAAGTCATTACCTCCCGCGTGAACTACCAAGACGTTAGGAGGGCGATCTAACTGGGAATGGAAATGTAAAGAAGACAACAAACCAGACCACAACATCCCGCGAACCCCAATCCAACGGACTATGGCTTGACTGTGTGAAAAACCGAGTTGCCTACCATTGGGTCTAACAGCATCTCTGAGGGCTCCCCAGTAAACATAAGAATGCCCCACTATCCAAACTAGGCACGGAGCAGCACCTGCAAAAAATCACATAATGAAGAAGAACAGAAGATGCATGCAACAATATACAGAATGGACTATAGTAACTGAGGGCGAACATAAAGGCGATAACGGCGGGACTCCCACCGGCCGATACGCATGACTATATTCTCAGGCAACCCGTACCTAGAGGCTTCGGTTGCCGCACCAATACGAAATGAATGGGAACTATAGTCCCTAGGGGGAACACCCAAACTATGAAGAACCTTCCGGAATACAGCAACAAATTGAAAACGGGAAAGAGCCTTTCCCGACCTATGAATCAAAAAGGCCCCGCCACAAGCGGACCGCATTGTCAAGAAACTGGAAACTGCTGAGACAGGACAAGAGACGGCACCCGGCACTGGAAACAAACACACTATCATTCCTCTTCCCTCCTGATCCATCTTGCTACGCTGTATTCGGCAGGTAACACTATTGCCACTCAACAGGACATGCGAAGACAGCAAGCCGTTGTGAGCTGAACCCGAGGAACTAACCAACTCACTAATCCTAAATGCCCCATAAAAGGCTAGGGAAAAAGCCACCGCAAACAACTGTGACTCATAAGAATCCGTACAAACCGAATGCAACCGAGGCAACATGGATTCCAACAGACTAAACGATACCGGACGTCTGGTATCCAAAGAAGAGAAAGACCGGCTGAAACCAGAAAGAGCCTGCCGCACGAGGAAATGCTTGGTGGTATCAGCCATACCAAAAAATTTAAACCAAAATGATAAAGCGGACAGGCTCTTGCGGGCAACAGACTTGGACCTACCATCTGAAAAATAAGAACCCAACCAGGACAACACTAGAGAAAGAGGAGCACCAGAGTAACAATCATGCCCTACCGTACTGCAAAATGTGGACCAATCTTGCCAAGCGCTGACATAGGCTTTCCACGTAGAAGAACTAAGAGACCGACCCACCAAACTCATAGCTGTCCGAACGCCAAGTCCCAGAGGTGTCCCGGGCAAAGAGTTCCCTGAAGAGCCGCCTCCGGAGCCAAGGACCGAAAACGTTCCCACTGCAGGCGAGAAAGAGCATCCGCAATGGAGTTAGACACCCCAGGGATATGGCGAGCGGACAACCACACATTGAGAGACAAGCATGCAAGCACTAAGTGTCTGACCAGGCAAATGACTGGAGGAGAGGAGGCAGACAAAGTGTTCAACACATTCACCACGGACAGGTTGTCACACAAAAAACGAACACGTCTATTGGCAAACCGCGAACCCCAAACATCAACAGCAGCGACAATAGGGAAAAGCTCAAGCAATGTAAGATTGCGAGTAAAGCCGGCCTCCCTCCAAGAAACAGGCCACTCACCAGCAAACCAATGGCCCTGAAAATAAGCCCCAAAGCCATGGCTGCCAGAGGCGTCCGTATGCAGGGAGAGGTCTGAATTATCTCGCCATTCTTCCTGCCAAACAGATCTGCCATTATAGCGAGAAAGAAAGGAAGACCAAACCTGCAAATCTGCCCTATGCTCCGCCGTAATCCTAACAAAATGCGCAGGGCTGGAAACTCCAGACGTCGCTTGTGACAAGCGCCGGCAGAAGATCCTGCCCATCGGGATGATCCTGCAGGCGAAATTCAACTTACCGAGGACCGACTGTAATTGTCGGAACCTCACCTTCCTATAAGAACTCAACAAATCAACTTCCTTACGCAAATCACACAGTTTGTCCAAAGGCAAACGGCATTCCATCGCCACTGAGTCAATCTCTATGCCCAGAAATTTCAACTGTGTGGTCGGTCCCTCCGTTTTTTCTGGAGAAAGGGGGATGCCAAAGCGGTGCGCCACCTGCTGCAAAGTAGCTAGAAGGACCGAACACACAGAAGAACCAGCTGGCCCAATACAGAGAAAATCATCAAGATAATGTATGATTGAGCTCAGCTTGGAATCGTCCCTCACAACCCATTCAACAAAGGTGGCAAAGCGCTCAAAATACGCACAAGAGATTGCACAGCCCATCGGGAGGCATCTACAGTCCTATGAAAAAGTTTGGGCACCCCTATTAATCTTAATCATTTTTAGTTCTAAATATTTTGGTATTTGCAACAGCCATTTCAGTTTGATATATCTAATAACTGATGGACACAGTAATATTTCAGGATTGAAATGAGGTTTATTGTACTAACAGAAAATGTGCAATATGCATTAAACCAAAATTTGACCGGTGCAAAAGTATGGGCACCTCAACAGAAAAGTGACATTAATATTTAGTAGATCCTCCTTTTGCAAAGATAACAGCCTCTAGTCGCTTCCTGTAGCTTTTAATCAGTTCCTGGATCCTGGATAAAGGTATTTTGGACAAACAATTCAAGTTCAGTTAAGTTAGATGGTCGCCGAGCATGGACAGCCCGCTTCAAATCATCCCACAGATGTTCAATGATATTCAGGTCTGGGGACTGGGATGGCCATTCCAGAACATTGTAATTGTTCCTCTGCATGAATGCCTGAGGATTTGGAGCGGTGTTTTGGATCATTGTCTTGCTGAAATATCCATCCCCGGCGTAACTTCAACTTCGTCACTGATTCTTGAACATTATTCTCAAGAATCTGCTGATACTGAGTGGAATCCATGCGACTCTCAACTTTAACAAGATTCCCGATGCCGGCATTGGCCACACAGCCCCAAAGCATGATGGAACCTCCACCAAATTTTACAGTGGGTAGCATGTGTTTTTCTTGGAATGCTGTTTCTTTTTGGACGCCATGCATAACGCCTTTTTTTTATAACCAAACAACTCAATTTTTGTTTCCAAAATGAAGCTGCCTTGTCCAAATGTGCTTTTTCATACCTCAGGCAACTCTATTTGTGGCGTACGTGCAGAAACGGCTTCTTTCTCATCACTCTCCCATACAGCTTCTATTTGTGCAAAGTGCGCTGTATAGTTGACCGATGCACAGTGACACCATCTGCAGCAAGATGATGCTGCAGCTCTTTGGAGGTGGTCTGTGGATTGTCCTTGACTGTTCTCACCATTCTTCTTCTCTGCCTTTCTGATATTTTTCTTGGCCTGCCACTTCTGGGCTTAACAAGAACTGTCCCTGTGGTCTTCCATTTCCTTACTATGTTCCTCACAGTGGAAACTGACAGGTTAAATCTCTGAGACAACGTTTTGTATCCTTCCCCTGAACAACTATGTTGAACAATCTTTGTTTTCAGATCATTTGAGAGCGGGCTGTCCATGCTCGGCGACCATCAAACTTAACTGAACTTGAATTGTTTTGTAGAAAGAAATGGTCCAAAATACCTTCATCCAGGATCCAGGAACTGATTAAAAGCTACAGGAAGCGACTAGAGGCTGTTATCTTTGCAAAAGGAGGATCTACTAAATATTAATGTCACTTTTCTGTTAGTACAATAAACCTCATTTCAATCCTGAAATATTACTGTGTCCATCAGTTATTAGATATATCAAACTGAAATGGCTGTTGCAAACACCAAAATATTTAGAACTAAAAATGATTAAGATTAATAGGGGTGCCCAAACTTTTTCATAGGACTGTATCAACATAATAAGCGCCCTCCCACTGAAAACCGAGCAAAAACAAACTGTCTGGGTGTATGGGAAGGAGGCGAAACGCAGACTCCACGTCCGCCTTGGCCATAAGGGCCCCTGGACCGCAGCGTCTCACCCAATCCACCGCCCTGTCAAATGACACGTACGACACGGAGCATAACTCCTCATCAATACCGTCATTAACAGACAACCCTTTGGGGAAAGAAAGGTGGTGGATCAGGCGAAATTTATTCGCCTCCTTCTTCGGAACTACACCTAAAGGGGAAATATGCAAATTAGGAAACGGAGGTTGAGCAAAAGGACCCGCAATACGACCAAGCAACTGTTCCTTATACAATTTGTCAGACACTACCTTCGGATGCAAACGGGCGGATTTTAAATTTTGTTTGCAAGAGACAGAAACAGAAACAACCGAAGGAATAACAAAACCTTCTCTGAAACCTGACAACAAAAATTGAGCCGACTGGCGATCAGGGTATCTACTTAGGTAAGGAAGCATCGGTTCTAGAAGAACTGGTGTCTTCCCTTTTTGAAGCTGCATCTGACTGTTTAGCTCTCTGCTTCCTGAAACACTGAGAGGCAGAATGAGATCCTCCACAATGAGAGCACTCATGTTTGAAGCGGCAGGTGCCGCCGAAGCGACACTGCCCTTCGTTGAACTGCCAACAACACCCGGGACGTTGCACAATTGAGGACGCCTGTCCCGCAGAGGACACCCCGGCACTGTACCGAAAAGGCTGAGTAGGCAGTCTAGCCGCCACCATGAGACGCACCCACAGATTAATATCTTTTTGGTCCCACTGGATGGATGGACGAACCGCTTTTCTTTGACGAAATTGCTCGTCATAACGGAGCCATGCAGTTCCCCCATAAATCCTGTAGGCCTCAGCAATAGAATCCTGATAACAAAATAAGGCAGAACAGTGCTGGGGGGCCCTTTCACCTATAATACTGGCCAGAATGTTAAAGGCCTGAGACCAATTAGAGAAAGTGCGCGGGATCAATTGATACCGACGCCTTTCCTCCTCCTCCTTCTTAGATTCAGTCAATTTAATTCTATCCAAATTAAATTTCTCCAGAGGCAGGAGAGAAAATATTTCAATATACTCATCACGCCATATTTTCTCTCGCACCTCTTGCTTCACATGCGCCCCCAAGGGACCATCAAAACAAACATAAATCTCCCCCCTGGCTGCGTCATCAAGCCTAACCGGGTCGACCGGCACCTCCGGCTGCACTGATTCCCCCGGCACAGAAACCGTAGCCACAGGCCCAGAAGCCACAACAGGGGACGACACCGCAGCCGGAGGAGACGGACCCGGGGCAACCCAAGCAGCAGCAGGGGAAGGCTCAGGACGAGATGGAACATAACTATCAAAGAAACGCCGAGCACAAGCAATCAGATCAGACAAAGGATCAAGGGGGAGGGAGGGGTGTGAAATGGCTGAAGGGCCAGAGTGGTTCAGGGGGGGGGAGCCCTAACCGTGAGGGAGAGAGGGGAGGCAGGGACTCACCAGGCTGGCTCCGGTGGAGCACGGAGGCAGCCGCCGCAGTAGCTTCCGGATCTCCATGGTCGTCGTCTTCCTCGCTGTCCGATGAAGGGAGTACTGCTTGACCACGCCGGGAGGTCCGACGGACGCTGCGGACAGGGCCACATCCTGAAGGGGCCTGAAGAGATGACTCCTGGAGCGCGGCAATAGAGGATCGCCGCACACCGTGCTGGTCCAGGGGAGGTCCACCCAAAGGAAGCTGGGGCACGAGACTCGGAGATAAGGAGGGTGGGGGTTCCACCCACCCTCTGTGAGAAGCTGCTGCAGGACTTCTGGGAGTGCGGGTCCGGACCCTGCCGCGCTTAGATGCCGGGGCCAGGGAAGGAGCTGGTGCCGAGGCAGGTAGAACAGGAGGCTCCGTCTCCACCATCCTGGTTTCAGGCCTGCTTCTCCTGCTAGGCCGCATAGCAGAGCTGGGTCTGGCTGCAGCGTCATCCGTCTGGGACGCTGCCGGTGACGTCATCCCGTCGGCTGGGGGCGGGGCCTGCGGGAGTAGTCCCGAGGCACCCACCGCAGTAGTTTGAAGATGGCGCCGTGCAGGTGGATTCCGGCGGCCCTGCGCTGCCTCCCTGCGAGGCACACGTGTACCGGAGGCAGACGCAAGGGCAGCCGGGTCCCTAGAGGGGCTCCGGGCACGGCGCCGACGCGTTGGTGAAGTGGAGGGACTCAGACGCTGGGGAGGCCGGGAAGTTCTCGTACGCCGGGAGACAGCAGGCGGGGGAGACGGAGGCAAGGCTGCTAGCAGTGTGTCCCGCAGCCATGCCGCACCATGGAGGGCAGACAGCCGCCGCATGGAGTCCTGGAGGATTTCTTCATCCGTTGGAGTGGAGGACATCTTGGCTGCTCCGGGTAGGATCAAAGCTCAAAGCTTCAGGTAAGACAAATGTCAGCTAGACAGGGGGGACAGTGGAGGTTAAATAGCCCCTTAATGTAAACAAACCATCCCCTTGCCCTAAAAGTGAACCCAAAATATTATCAGTCACCTAGAGGACATTAACCCCCATAGTGCTGTAAACACCATAGCAAAATTGCCTGACAAGATAAATCCCTGTCATGGCGGGCCTCCAGCAACGTTCCTATGCCCCGGCCCTAACTGTACCAGCGGAGTGCATAAGATATAAATGAATCTTATCTACATGCTGGGAAAAACATCAGCAGCTTTAATTTACCTGTAGTGCGGATTTGGTTTGCAAGGCTTAGGATGAACTTTGTAACAAATACGGTGGATTAAGGCAACATATCTGCAACAAAAATGTCAGACATCCCACAAGAACATACACTCAGGGGCGTAACTACCGGGGTAGCAGCGGTAGCAGCTGCTGCAGGGCCCGCGACATTAGGGGGCCCGGCGACAGCTGCTACCGCTGCGTTTTTTTTTCTTAATACGCCATTACCGGCTGAAGTAACTCCAGCTGGTAACAGGCCCTATTTACTTACCGATCCTGGCAGGGGCTGGAATCGGTAAGTGACACCGCGGGCTCCACAAACACTATTATTATATTATTATCTTTTCATACCCCTGAGTATAATGATCAGAGGGGTAAGAGAACATAAAAAACACTGTACAATGATCAGAAAGGTAAGAGAACATAAAAAACACTGTACAATGATCAGAGAGGTAAGAGAACATAAAAAACACTGTTACTTACCTCTCCAGTGTGGGCGGGTACAGGGCAGGGAGACGCGACATCTCCCCTCCCAGTACCCGCCCACACTCTCCTAACCTGCCCACACTCTCCTAACCTGGCAGGGAGGGGGCAGCGAAGGAAGAAAAGCAGCATGGAGCAGCAGCGAGGCGAAGAAGGAAGGCACGGGGCACAGGACCAGCCATCTCTGGAGGTAAGTGGACACCAGGGGGGACTAAGTAGCCAGATGATTAAAAAAAAATCCTTTGGCTGCTTTAGTGATTCACTACACAGCGTGGATTCTAACAATTGTTAGGATTGCTTTTAAAATCCGATCTCCGATTAGTAAAAAAAATCCCATTGACTTGCATTGGGATCGGAATTGGGATCGAGATCGGGTTCGAATGAAAAATGATCGGAAATCGGATTTTAACCCCTTAGAGACACAGCCCAAAAGTGACTTAAGGACCAGGCCTCTTTTTTCAAATCTGACATGTGTCACTTTAAATGGCGATAACTTTGAGACGCTTTAACTTACACAAGTGATTCTGAGATTGTTTTTTCGTAACACATTGTACTTCATGTCAGTAGTAAATTTTCGTCAATATGTTTTGTCTTTAATTATGAAAAAATAGGAAATTTGGTGAAAATTTTGAAAAAAATGCAGTTTTCAAACTTTGAAATTGCAAGCCTTTCAAATAGAAAGTCATACTACCCGAATTTTTTCATAAATATAATTAACCATGTCTCTGATTTATGTAGCAATCAAATTTTAAGCACCCTTTCATTTTTTTCAGATATTATAAGGCTTACAAGTCAAGCAGTAATTTTCCAAATTTTCAAGAAAATTTCCAAAACACATTTTTCAAGGGACCAGTTCAGTTCTGAAGGGAACTTGAAAGGCCTCTCTAATAAAACCCCCCAAAAGTCACCCCATTCTAAAAACTGCACTCCTGAAAGAATCTAAAACAGCAATTAGAAAGTTTCTTAACCCTTTCAGCATTTCACAACAATTAAAACAAAATGGAAGTCAAATTTACATTTTTCAATTTCTGTCACTAATATATTCATTTAGCCCTAGAATTTACACATTTACTAAGGTTTAAAGGAGAAACTGCACCCCACATTTTGTTACACAATTTCTCCCGAACACGACAATACCCCATATGTGCTGGTACCCTAATGTACGGGCACACGGTCGCTCTCAGAACAGATGGAGCACTAATTGGATTTTGTCTTCACATTGGTAGATGCTATATTTTCTTTATTTTTCTGCTGACGTGGCCATATAAGGGCTTGTTGTTTGCGGGATACGATGTATTTTGTAATGACACCATCTTGGGGTGCCTAAAACTTACTGATTACATTTTATTAACTCTTTTTTTGCTGGATTTAAAAGAGAAAAAATCAATTCTGGTATTGAGTTTTACCTTTTACATTTTTCGCCATGCAGCGTACAGTATAAGTAACATGTGACCTTTATTCTGCGGGTCGGTACGGTTACGGCGATACCTCATTTATGTTATTTTTTTATGCGATACTAAGTCTGCAGAACAAAAACACATTTGGGGACATAAATCAGTGATTTTTGCATCGCCATCTTCTGAGAGGCGTAACATTTTTATTTTTCGCTTGACAGTGTTGGTTGAGGGCTTATTTTTTGCGGGACAACCTGTGCATTTTATTGGTACTATTTTGGGGTGCATATGACTTTTTGATCACTTTTTATAGCACATTTTGTAAGGTGAGATGGCGAAAAATCATTACTTCCGGCGGGTTTTTTCCGTTATTTTTTACCGCCGTTCACTGTGTACATTAAATATTGTTTCAGTTTTGTTGTACAGGTTGTTACGGACGCGACAATACCAAATATGTATTGTTTTTATTAATTTTTTGTGTTTTTTTTACATAATTCATTTTTTATAGAAAAAAGGGATTTTTGGGACTTTATAACTTTATTAATTGTTTTCAAATACTTTATTTTTTTTTTACACTTTTTTTTTACTTGTTCTTGTGTCCCTATGGGACACATGGATCAGTGATGATTGCATCACTGATTCTCTACTGTAGACTGAGACACAGGCTGCAGTGACAGCCTGCACGTGTCTCACTCGAGAAACAGGAAGTGAGCTGTGCGGACGGCACAGACTCACTTCCAGAAGACGCCGGGAGCATCACCAGGTAAGTGAGTGCTCAGGGCTGTCTGGGGTCACTAACCAGACCCCAGACTACGTATTACAGAAAACGGCACCCCCCGATCTCGCCGCGGGGGGTGCCGGCGGGGGGGGGGGGGGGAGAGATCGCGGCACCCTTTGTTTGCGGTGGTCATGTTTGACCATCGCAATCAAAGGGTTAAAACCTCCGATCGGTAAAAGTACCGACCGGAGGTTATGGAAAAGGGTGATAGCTGTCAGTAACAGCCATCACCCAGTTCCGATTCCGCCCGCTCAGCTAGTGAGCGGGCGGAATCACCATGACGTACTATTACTTCATGGTGCGCGAAGTACCTCGCGTCCATGACGTAATAGTACGTCAAAGGTCGCTAAGGGGTTAAAATCAATCCTGAAAAGTCAGGATCGGCTCAACCCCTATTGGTGACCAAATAGTGACATGTTTCCATGGGCCCATTTTACGTATTAAAATCAGTAATTTATTTTATTTCCTTCATGCATGGTTTTATAGTCTTATATCTTCAATATTCCTTTTTTTAAAAAAAATGTTAGTGATCACATAAATATATTATAAGGATTATTGAGCAATAAGTAGAAAAGGATTTCATTGCTTCTCCATTTAACATATATTGTTTAACTTACTACTGTGTATACACAAGTAACTGTATATGTAGCCAAGCGTCTAAATTAGATTGGACAATAAAGCAGCTTGAAAAGGAGTTCCTGGCATCACCTTGTGGTGACAGGTGGTAATGCAGCTTGGAGAATATTAGGCACCTGCAATTCTCCTTAATATATTAATATGATTTTTGGGATATACTAAGCAGTTGATCATAAGTGTCTCTAATTTTACACTGATTTTCCAGGAGATAAATCATACAGCTGGCTACTCTCAACTCCAGTGAGTTGATGCTTCCATGTTACAAAGTAAAAAATATATTACGCTTACAAAAATGAAACGTGTTGCAAACACATAATCACAGCACAGTAATCAGGCATATGCCTGGCAAAGAGCTGTGCACCTGTGTATACATCACATGACCATGGACTGTACAGTGTATCATATGAACATGGACTGATCTAAAAAGAGATCTAAAAAAAACTATGAAGAATTGATACACAAAGTATACTGGAAAATTGTAGAATTTCTCATTACACAAACAATAACATTTGTTTTTTAATATTAGTCTGAATTTGGAAATTTGGAAAAACCCATTGTAGGTTAATTTAAAACGGCGGATTTTGGTCGGAATTTGAGATTGAATGCTGCCTCAGATTCTGCACCAAAAAATGGCTACCCGCAACTGGATGCTTGTGCAGTGCCGCTGCATTGTCGTGGAATTCCGCTCCAGATTAGGCCCAAATGAATGGGCCTAGTCTAGAGGGAGTGGCGCGCCGTGGTCTCCCGCGATTGATTCCGCCACAGAAGATAGGGCACGTCGCTTCTTTTTTGCGCAAGTGGAGCAAATCCACTCGCTGAAAAACGAAATTCCAGGCTCCAATTGAATTCAATGGGATGCTGTATTTTAATCTGGAATTTGATGTGGAATTCGCGCCAAATTCTGGACCAAAATTCCACCATGTGAACTTAGCCTTAAAAGATAGTGTAAAACAGTAGTTTTCAACCACTCACCCCCTAGTGAGAAAATATCCCAACCAAGTACCCCCAAAGTAGTGATCACTTAAAACTGTTAAAATAAGGCTTCGTTTGGAGTCTTCATTAACAATTATGCATTGTTCCCCTCAGTGCCCCCACATGTAGTATAATTGTCCCCTCAGTGCCCCCAACATGTTTTATATTGGTCCTCACAGTTTGATGCCCCACTTTTAAAATAATGGCCTCCACATGTAAAATAATAAACCCTACAGTGCCATAGCGGCTCCCATACAGTATAATGTTCCATAGTGGCCCCTTCATACTGTAAAATGTACCATAGTGGTTTCTAAACAGTACAATGCCCCATAGTAGCTCCATATCATCATTACGCCATGTGACCTATATGACCACTGATGCCCAAACACAGATAGTTATCCACTCCATTGTGTTTGTGGTATCCTGGCAGTTTTCATCCAACTAACCAAAAAAAGGAAGAAGGGTGACAATGAGGGGACATTGTCAGGGTCAATGAAAAATATCTAAACAGCAATGTAGCACCGAGTGACCGTCTGTTGTCAACTCAGATGGTTTTCCAGAGTGTATGACAACATAGATGGTACAGGAAACGGAGATGGTACAGCAGCAGGAGTTCCCAGCCATCCACACAGGATATTGATGTTATTGAAATAAAATTGCCTGTATAACCAAAAAGTTTCGGTATCTTCCCATCTTTGGTCGTTCCTCTAATGAAAAATATCTCAGCAGATGCCACATGACTACTAGAGAATGGGTTTCAAAAACATCTTTATTCTAAGGAAATCAAAAAGCACTAAAAGTGTGAGAAGGGTCACCTGGTCACTAAGTATTATTAGATTAGAATTGCATCAGTTATTTTATAATTTTTATAATTAAAATTATAATTTTATAATTAAAATGGCAACAGTTTGTATATATATTGGGTAACCAAAAAAACCTCTTAGCACCAAATTCAGCGCCATTTTCTTCCATGTGAATGGACCCTAACAAACAGAGATTTTTTTTCAGATTAATAGGCCGTATCTGACTGCTTATTAGCTGAGGCTCACAGCCTGAGCGCACAGGCTGCAATATTATGAGTAGCAATATATATGAGCAGCAACAATAAATGCTTAAGAAGCAAATATTTTTTTCAGATTAACACTCTATGATACTCTGTATTGGCAAGAAGAGTAGAAAAATTAAATAACTTTTTTAAAAATTGGCACAGGCTGTTGGGTAAAATGGGTATATTGGGTGAACAAAAAAACTGTTAAATATCAGATTTTTTTTTTTTTTTAGATTTCTGCAGGCGAAATCCGAGCTTTGCTGTTAGAACAGCAGTTTGTATGTATTTAATGAAAAATAAATAAATTCTTGATGAAAAGATCCCTTAAAAGATTTTTTGGGACTGACTGTCAGTAAAAAGTATCTGCATATAGCAGCACAGTTATACTTCCTCGCTCCTATCTATGATTTCTATAACTAATATGCCTGTAATTCCTTAAATCTGACTAAATTCTCCTATTCATAACTATTGCTTGAAATTAAGTAAGCTTTTCAGAACTGAATACCCTGTATGATGCAGTGAGAAGAATCATAGGCCCTTCCCTATCTCTCCACCACTAGGCCCTGTTCACATGGGGCACAGGATGTCGTATTTTGGTACTGATTTTGACGCGGGAAGCCGCGTCAGAATAGGCTTCCCGCTCCGGAGTAGGCCCAAATGAATGGGCCTAGTCCGGAGGGTGCGCTTGTAAGGCGGACACCACAGCTGAATCAGCCGCGGAATCCGCCTGAAGAAAGGACAGCTCGTTTCTTTTTTCCGTGAGCGGGAACATACCGCTCAAGGAAAAAAGGAAGCTAGCGGTCTGCATAGACCTATTGTGGGGGGTGGATTCTGACATGGATTCAGCGCCAAAATCCTCCCCTCTTTCCCCATGTGAACGAGCCCTTACTGTAATATCTTGTGTTCAATCCCACACAACTTTATGTAGTGTATGTGACATCAGCACAGTTAGCTGTCCACCTACAACTGTCTATTGGCTCATAGGCTGCCAGCTGGTATCAGGTGGTGCTAGAACATCACATAGTAACTCATACACACGTATATCTTTTGTATTTTCTGCTCAATACATATGGAGGAGGCCTATTTAGTTCATCTGAGACATTGGCAAATTGCAAAATTCAGACTGAACCTGGTTCATGATAAATCGGTTCGCCCATCTCTTCTATTTGGACAGCAGGAGCTGCTACATGGATAGCGGTGACGTCAAGATCTGAGAAAAGTTAATTTAGTGTGCACAACTCACAAATAGTACACAAATCTTTCATCCAACCCCAAAATTACAGGTTTTTCCAGGTCCTATTGGAAAGGTCATCAGAATCTGATTGGTGGGGATCCAACATTCAGATGCTGCACCAATCAGATGATCCATCTGTCTGAAGAGAAATTCAGTAGAACTTTGATCTGTAAAATGTCATTAAACTTTTAATTAAACTGGAAGAAGGCTGGGAAGTATCTTGTGTTGGAGCTAGTGTCATCCCAGGATGGACCTGTTTATATGCAACTAAGTAAATCAATTTTCTTTGGTGTCCTTAATTTTTACTTCTGTATTACATTAGAGTTATAGGCCATGGTGCATATTATCACAGTTATTACTAGAAATGAGCAAGTAGTATTCGATCCAGTAGGTATTTGATCCAATACTATGGTATTCGAAATATTCGTACTCGATCAAATACTACTAGCTATTCACAGTAAATATTCAATTCAGAACCACATTGATTGGCCGAATGCTATACAGTGTATAGCATTCGGCAAATCAAGGTTCTGCAGCAGGCTCGTCCTTGTTAGTCAGGAGAGCTGGCAGGTTGCTGTTACGAGGGAGCTTACTTTTTTGTCATAGGAATGCACTGACCAGCATTGATTGGCCAGTATACATACAGCATTTGGCCAATCAACGCTGGTTCTGCCGGAGGCTCATCTGTGAAGAGGCAGAATCTAAGATCGGACCACAGCAGTCTCCATTGTTGTCCGATCTTAGACACCGCCTCCTCACAGACGAGCCTCTGGAAGAACCAGCGTTGATTGGCCAAATGCTGTACACTGGCCAATCAACGTTGGTCATGCATTCCTATGAGGAAAAGTAAGTTCCCTCGTAACCGCAAGCTGCTAGCTCTCCCAACTAGCAAAGACGATCCTGCGGAAAATCAATGCTGGTTCTGCAGCAGGCTCGTCCTTGCTAGAGCAGGAGAGCTAACAGCTTGCTGTTACGAAGGAGCTGACTTTTTCCTCATAGGAATGCATTGACCGGTGTTGATTGGCCAGTGTACAGCATTCGGCCAATCAACGCTGGTTCTGCCGGAGGCTCGTCTGTGAGGAGGCGGAGTCTAAGATTGGACCACAATGGAGACTAGCAAGGACAAGCCTGCTGCAGAACCAGTGTTGATTTGCCTCAGGCTCGTCTTTGCTAGTCGGGAGAGCTGGCAGCTTGCGGTTACAAGGGAGCTTACTTTTTATCAGCGCAACTGCAAGCGCTGTGCAGTTAAAGCGCACTGACCCCATAGACTATAACGGGTCCGTGCGCTTTATCTGCGCAGCGCTCCTCCTAAACACTCTTCCTGCTACTCGTGGACTTGGTTACTCTCCTTAGTCGAATAGTGGTTTCCCCTGAAACGAGCATTTTTTCCATAGACTATAATGGGATTCGATATTTGATCGAGTAGTCGAATATTGAGGCTCTACTCGAAACGATTATCGAATCTCAAATATTTCACTGTTCGCTCATCTCTAGTTATTACCCTTATGTAATAGATTTTGTGTGCTATTTTATTATGTTTTGTAGTGCAGGTGCATGTGTTAAGGGATTGTTGCAGGTCACAAAAAAGAATTGTGTTGTTGGTTTTTCAAGGAATTATTCAGGTCACAAGCTTGTAAGATGAACCTTCAGGTCACCACACAGATGAGATCTTGTTTTGTGTACTCTGATTCAATATGATATAACACCTGTCAGTGATATCATCTTATTGTGACAGATGAGTGTAATGTGAGGCATATCATATGAACATCCTAAATGCTGTCTGTATACTATTACATACTAAGTAACTATCCACAAATACAGAAAAACAATAACCAGGGTAACTATCAGCTGTGATATGTATATTAGCAATAAATGGTAGTGATTTTCTCCATATTTAGCTATTTCTCAACTATATAATATATAATAGATGCGCTACTACGTAACTAGCCCTGGCTCTCTGTATCATATTTAGCTGTGTCTGGTAAAACAAGACGACCGTATATACTCGAGTTCCAGCATAGTTTTTGTGCTGAAAAAGCCCCCCTCGGCTTATGCTTAAGTCAAGCAAAAAAAAACTATTTTATTTTTTTTTGGAGGGGGGTCTATGACAAGCCGCAATAGTAATGTATAGAATCTCCCATAAAATAGTGGGAAAAAAAGAAGCTTTAAAAAAAAAAAAAAAAAGTAAATAAAAGTTCTAAATCACTCCTTTCCCTAGATTACATATAAAAGTAGAAAATGACTGTGAAACACAAACACATTAAGTATCTCTGTGTCTGAAAGTGCCCGGTCTACTGAATATAGGGTATCTGCAGTGCTCCTGTTCAGTCGGGAAGGGGTTAATAGGAGCCCTGCAGATACTCTATATTCAGCCAGGCTGAATTCCAAGTGGGGGAGAAAAACCTCAGTTATCAAGCTCAGGGGAGGGGCAGACAGTCAACGAAAACACCCCCCTCCCCTTCCCCAGCAACTACTGCACCCAAAAACTCCGACCATTTTAATTTTTGAAATTTTCCAGTAGCTGCTGCATTTCCCCCCTAGGCTTATACTCGAGTCAAAAAATTTTCCCAGTTTTTTGTGGTAAAATTAGGGGCCTCGGCTTATATTCGGGTCGGCTTATACTCGAGTATATACGGTATATTGTACTGTATATACTGCTTTCTGATTGACCCTCTCGGAACTGTCAGTATCATACAATAATCCAACAGAGAGGAGAGTTATAAAAGGTATATTTGGCTATTCTCTATGGGTAGTATTAGGTTGTGATGGACATACTGATTTCAGCTGTCTTTCTCATCATTTATCAGGGATATTTGTGGCACAAAGCCATCTACAGATCCTTATGGACCAGTGGCTTAGTGTCCCGAATAGCCTACTCCTAACTTTCCATAGCTGCTACTACAAAACTAAACCTTTATGGTTACCTACAGATAAATCTAATGACTGACTGGACTCATCTCTAGTGTCCTGACGTCTGTGCAGAGCCTCGCTGGAGCAGGGAAAGTACATCTCAGTTTCCACCATGGACAGCATTAGCATATGACTACTTCGAACATTAAACAACCATAAGAAACAGTGGGAGCTTAAAAGTAGTCTGTCCACATGAAAATGAGTAGCCAGCTAATGACAGCACCTTATAGGGTGGCTTCTACGCCTTCCAAAGAGGTCTTTCTAATTCTACAGTGCAAATCCATTTTCATGAAAACCAGCATTATAGTCTTATGCAAATTAGCTGAAAAAGGCGTTAGAGGTGAGTCCTCTCCTGCTCTTCTCTTAAGTTACATAGTACATGAGTTTGGATGAAGACATCAGTCCATCTAGTTATAACCCTACAATCCCTACAGTGTTGATCCAGAGAAAGGCAAAAAATCCTATGAGGCTCATGCCAATTGTGCCATTTCAGAGGAAAAAAATTCCTTTACTTTTTCACATTTTGTCACCTTATAACCACATACTTAAATGTATTTTATCGCTATTTTAAGTGATAGGCCAACCCAAAGTAGCAGATAATTGTGAAGTGGTAGGAAAATCCACTTAAAAATTTTAATCAAATAAAAATCTGAAAAGTGTGAGTGCAAAAGTATTCAGCCCCCTATATTAATACTTGGTAGGGCCACCATCCACTGCAATTACAGCTGCAGGTCTTTGTACATCTAGAGACTGAGATTTTTGCCCATTCTTATTTGCAAAATCGCTCAAGCTCAGACAGATTGTATGCAGATTGTCTGTGAACAGCAGCTTTCAGGTCCTGCTACAGGTGCTCAATGGGATTTAGGTCTGGACAAGAGGTGTAACTACTGCAGTAGCAGCTGCCACAGGGCCCGGGACATTAGGGGGCCTTCTGATATTTTTTTTTTTTTGTAATAGGCTGTTACCTACTGGAGTAAGTCCTGCAGGTAATGGACCCTATTTACTTACCTATCCTCACTTCTGCTCACGGCAGCAAGAGATTCCACTTCTACGTAAGCTGTGATCAGGAGAGGGAGTTGTTAAGAGAGGCCGCAGGTCCGCGAACCCAATAAACACCACTATCATCATAACCCTGCCCGTATAGGGGGGATGAGAAATTATTAGGGTTGAGCGATCAGGAAAGATCGGATTCCGATCGGCAATCGAGCAAATTTCACGATTGCGATCGGGATCAGCTGGAAAATGATCGGAAATCGGATTTTAAAATTTATCCTGAAATCTCAAGATCAGCTCAACCTTAGAAATTATATTATTATGTAACGCCTTATTTAATTTGCATGCATTAAATTGGTTGGTGCAATTTCTTTAACCTCTGGACCTGTAAATATAGCCATGTAGAATGTATGAACTCACATCTTACAGTTTTTTGGAAAAGTACATTTTGTTTGTAGAAAGGGATTGGCAATTTTTGCTTGTAACCTCTGTTTGCTTCAGTTGTATGAAGGT
Source organism: Leptodactylus fuscus (assembly GCF_031893055.1). Taxonomy (NCBI): domain Eukaryota; kingdom Metazoa; phylum Chordata; class Amphibia; order Anura; family Leptodactylidae; genus Leptodactylus; species Leptodactylus fuscus. The sequence goes on from NC_134266.1 coordinate 82,985,482, forward strand.
TGCTGATGATTTCATTATAGATAAATTGTGTATACCTTGATCTATTATTTTATATGTTTTTTTGTGTGTGAATGTAAGATTGAATATGAGTTTTCGGTGCATATAAATGTTTTCAGGTTAACATGGCTATTGATTAGAGATGATATATTCAAAACTAAAGTTTCAATTACCTCGTTCCCATAGGAATGCATGGGAGCAGCTGTACAGCAGGGGTTAAGCGCCGGCCGGTGGCGTCGGCCGCTTAACCCCAGTCCACAGTTAAATAGGTGAATCCCCCGGTTCACCCAGACATGTCACTCAGTGTACTTCATACAGATAATCATACAGTAACTCAACCAGGCTATGCATCAGTTTAGTATACTGGATATTGAAAAAACTGCCCAGTTTATTCTTATATACTCTATACAGAATGGGTGGCTGAGATGACATCTGGGTGCAGATTCAGGCCAACCCATAACCTTCCAGCTGCTCAATCACACTGCAGGGGCCCCATCCTCCAATTATCTTCCTGCTTAGTCTTCCTGCTGCTGTGTGGTGACTTATCCCTGGCTCACATATTGAAGAAGGCCCTAGTTTAAGTCAAGAGCCGGCCAGTAGACTACTGCAGCAACCCAGGACAGAAAAACACAGGCAAGGGCTAGGCTGCAAGCTGCTACTACTAAAAAAAATTCTGACATTTTAGGTACTTGTGAATGAGTGTCAGTCGCCTGCATGTAACTGTATAGTTGACCCCCAGAATAAATTTCTGCATCTTAGGCTAGATCATAAATGTCTGAAATGTAAATGTAAATTGAAAGGACGAAGAGGATCAAACCCCGACCCAGGAGTCTTAGGGAGCCCATAAGGTGACGTTCCCAAAATGAGAAGACCATTCAATAAATTCTATATTATGGTTGATGAGCCTGGTACAGTTTTTGCATTGCGGCCCAGGAGCTTCTTGTTACACCTCTGCCCACGCACAGCACAGAGGATCCCTCTTAAAACACTTGTGGTAAACTATTACGGTGTATGCATAGAATCAAAGCATTCCTATCCTATAATAATACAATAAAACAGAGTCATTGGTGACCAATTCCAGCTCTATTTGTGCACTGATCTTTCTTCTAACACCTGCCCTCAGGGATATAGTTGCTACCGTCATCGTCTGAGCATTTACTGTCATTTCGCACACAACTGTGGCCATTTCCACTACTTAGACATAGCAGGATCTTTTCTTGAAATCAACCATATCATTTAGCTGGTACCATCTCTAGCAGCCCGTGCTTAGTTGACAGTCTCCATGTGTTACATGACGTCTCACGCACTAAAAATCAGGACAAACGTATAATTCTAGCTCAGTATAAGTGACATGAGGTAGCTATTATATCAAGATTAATCTTGCTAGCAAGAACCAAACACAAGCTATCTCTGTGGAACAAGAAGAAGTGAGGAGTACACCTTGTTTATTACAGATCAGTGAGAATAAATGATACCCAAGGATAAAAGCCAAAACATATTAGTTATTAAAAGATTTCCACCTTCAAAGTGTTGGACTTCCTTTATATCTGTGCTATAGCTTTTTGTTTATAACCTAATCTATAACAGTTTATGGGATTGGTCGTTTATTGGGACCCTATTGAGTTATATTGCGCCAACAGCAATAAAACCAATAGAATATTACAATGTAAGGGTGCGTTCACACGGAGTAACGTGCCGCGTGATGTGGCTCGCATACGGCGTGTGAGACTTTGCACGCTGTATACGCTCCCATTGATTTCAATGGGAGTTAGGATCGTATACGTCGCGTGATTTTGCGGCCGCAAAATCACGGCCTCAAAATAACGTAGCGTATACGAGACTAACCCGTTGAAATCAATGGGAGCGTATACAGCGTGCAAAGTCTCACACACCGTATACGTGCCACATCATGTGGCACGTTACTCCGTGTGAACGCACCCTTACATTGTAATATTCTATTGGTTTCATTGCTGTTGGCGCAATATAACTCAATAACCCCCGAAACTGGGAGATAGAGACCGACGAGTGCTGGCCAGAGAAATCGCACCCAACCGATGGCTCACATACACCAGGAGTTTCACCAGGTATCCGGGAGTATTTTGTCGCTCAATACCATCCGTAAGGAAGCATCCGCTGGTTCTACCAACTATTGAATATGAAGAAATGTTGTTTTTTCTATTCTACCACAGGTGTCCAAATACTTATTGGTAGACAGTGTAGTACATCTTTGGTCGTTAAGGAGTTAATATCTAGCAAGTGCCATACGGGCAAGGATTTTCTTTTGTTGCTGTTTTTTTTTTTTTTTTTTTTTTCTGAATACCTGCAACCCTATCAATAAAACTCGACCTGGCGTCAGCTAACTCATATCTGCTGCTATTTCGCCTGGTTTTGATCAGACAAACACGTGTTGTTTGACCCCAGCAAAGGCAATCCTGTGTGTAAACCTATCTATCTATCTATCTATCTATCTATCTATCTATCTATCTATCTATCTATCTCCTATCTATCTAACTATCTATCTATCTATCTATCTATCTATCTATCTATCTATCTATCTCCTATCTATCTATCTATCTATCTATCTATCTATCTATCAATCTATCTATGTATATACGCACATTTTCAAATGTATTTTCAGAAAAAATAACAGAATAGCAGAACACAGAATTCTAAGAAAAGATCATCCCGAGAAGTTATTTCATGATAGCCGTCTGGTCCTCTATAACTATGAGGACACTTTTACCAAAAAAAAGTGCAATCATTGCATATATAACCGCATATAACTAATGTTGATGCTAAATGTATACATCAATAGTAAATGTGTCATAGATTCTAATGAAATAAAATGACAGAACCAGGCACAGACATGTCATCTCTGTTTCAGTGCCAGCGTCCTCTTTGGGGCAGAACAACTCTTTACAGTGTACTAGTATATTCTAAATCATACGGTGTATAAGATTACAGTTCACTAGAATTGAAGTGTTTATAACATCTAAGCTGAAAATATTATTGCAGAAGAGTGGCATTTTGTGTCATATTAAAACTTATAAAGAGTATGTAGTTTCAGCTTGAATAGTTCCTCGCTGTCTATGGTAGATATGTTTCAAGCTGTCAGGAAAGTTTTTGTGGTTGTTTTCTTATATCTTGTGTAAGTGGCACAGCACCTTTATTAAATGCATGACAGGAAGGTGATAGCATAAAGATGACAGGTTGAGAATCAGAAAGTGGGCTATAAAGTGAAGAAAATGCCATTCATTGCAGGCAAAGGACCAAATCTAGATAAGGATCCACTTACACTGATACTCCCATAATCCCATAACACTGCAGAATGAGAATGACAACCATTTTACCAAGGATGACAAATGCAGCCTGTGAACCAGCAGATGTATTTATCATAGAAAAGTACATTGTAATACAGATCACAAGGTCTTCTATGTTGTTCCAGGGCACAAAACAGCAAGGAGATAAGAGGACCAGAGGTGAGTGAATAAAAAAGTATCCATTGCAAAGATAACTTCATAGGGAATACCGACAAGATTTGTGTGCTACGCTAAGCACCTGGGTGTTACTAGCTTAAGAAGAGATCAGACAGCATTTAAAGCAAAGATTTGACTTCGATGAACTTCTACATTCATGCTACTCCCCATAGTAACCAGTTAAATCACTTTTCAAAGGGTTATTCCCACCTCGATTTGTATGGCATATGCACTGGATATGCCACAAATGCATGCTAAGGGTTAAAGGGTTTTATATTTTGAAGGCTGAGAAGAAATATTTAAAAAATTGTAACAGAGGTCCTTGAAGATTAAGTCCTAAGGAGAATAATTTCTAGGAAATACAACAACTTTTGATGGCTCATACAGATGCTGAGGTTTGGACACATTACTACTAGAGATGAGCGAACAGTAAAATGTTCGAGGTTCGATATTCGTTTCGAGTAGCCCCTCAATATTCGACTACTCAAATCGAATATCGAACCCTATTATAGTCTATGGGGGGAAAATGCTCGTTTCAGGGGTAGGCAACGTTCGATCAAATTATACTTACCAAGTCCACGAGTGAGGGTCGGGCTGGATCCTCCGTGCAGCGTCCCCGCGGCATCTTCCGGCTCATCTTTCACTCTGCCAGGCATCAGGTCTGGGCAGAGCCGACTGCGCATGCCCGCACTACAAGCGTATATGCACAGTCGGCTCTGCCCAGGCCCGATGCCTGGCAGAGTGAATGAAGAGCCGGAAGAAGCCGCGGGGAAGCTGCACGGAGAAGACTTCTAAAGGTAGGAGAAGAACCAGCGTTGATTGGCCGACTGTATAGCATTCGGCCAATCAATGCTGGTTCTGCATCAAACTTTTACATTCGAACAGCGAGTGGTACTCGATCGAGTATGAGTATTTCGAATACCGTAGTATTCGATCGAATACCTACTCGATCGAGTACTACTCGCTCATCTCTAATTACTAAAATAAACTTAGTGGGTTACAACTTTTAGAAGGAGTTATCCAGGACTAAGGCGGAGGGGCGGGGTCAAACAACTTGTAATGCTGCACGTTAGTGATTTTGTAGGATGAGCACTGTTTCATCATGTCAAACCAGTAATGTCTCATTGAGTAGTCATATGGCCTTGCTGCATTTCAATTTCATTAATTCATAAATGAAATTGAGGGGTGCGTACATTTGTGGTAAGGTCTCTTTATGATTTACTAAAGGTGCTTTTTTTTTCCTGTGGGTCTACTTTGGTGATGTTTGGAACTTGACCAGCTTTTCTTGTGCTTTACTATTAGACTTTGACTTGTTCATTACCATGCACACACTTGGCCACTTTTCTTTACTGCTATCTCTTTCAGAAAGGCCGATGCTCTATATATCCATTATATATGTACCTGTTACATTGTAGACCCTGCACCCCTATTATATGGTTTTGGTTGAGGGGTTTATGGTTTATTTTTACAATCCTGCTACATTGAGAGATTGTCTCTTGAATAATTTAGAGCAGCATTGTATATTTATTTATGCCCCGCACCATGATCCATATTCCTTCCACATTGTTTTTCTAGTAGTTTTGGTTCCCCTGTCTGATATGTAATTTATTTGTATTCATTTTGTTACTTTGTTTCCTTATTTTTATTAATCACTTCTAATAAGCTTCATTCATTTATGAATTTCTGTCTTTTTTTTCTCTTTTTCATTAATGTTATAAGAAAAACAAGAGCAAACATTGGTACTAGTGCATTTTTTTTTTTTTTTAAATCTGAGGCTCTTTTGAAAGGGTTCTCACTTTTTTGTGTTGCTGTTAACATACCATAGACCTTGCCACCTGTCTGTCCGTAGAATGTGAAGTGTTGCTCTTGGTTACTCTAAGGCAGGGGTAGGGAACCTTCGGCTATCCAGCTCCTGTGAAACTCCCAACATGCTCCATTCACTTCCATGGGAGTTCCAAGAACAACAGAGGAAGTATGCATGCTGGGAGTTGTAGTTTTGCAACAGCTGGAGAGCCGAAGGTTCCCTACCCCAGCTCTAAGGTTAGGGCTACACAGAAAATTTGTTTGTGGTTCCTATTACAGGACCAAAGATCGTCAGGTCACCCTGCAACTTCTTCACTCTACTTATTGAAATGGATTGAAGTGATGCCAGGACTAGGACTTCAAGTCACAAAAAAGTTGATCTATGTTCAACTTGAAGTTGTAGATGTGGCACTCTCAGGCTTGTGATGTGACTCCATTTGCTAACATAAATGAAAGAGCTTCAGTGCAACCCAGCAATCTTTGAGTCACAGTGAAATTCTCCATACACCCTAGCCTTAAATAAGATCTTCTTGTTCTCAAGTAACAGCTTTTTCAACAGGCAAATAAAGCTGGTGTAGTCTTGAGCATAGCTTATGGGATAGGTGTTATGGAAATGCTAGTTGAGCAATTCCCCAGTGCTGCTGCTAAAACCAGGGAGGAAGGGAAAGAGACAGTGAGCCCTACACTTGACCCCAGCCTCTGTCCCTACCTACATGCCACAACTGTCCTAATGACAGGGACAACTGAGCAAATGTCCCTTCTCTGAAAAAATGAAACACAGAACAGGATCAGACAAAACAACACAGAAGCAGAGTCAGCAAGCTGAGGTCAAACCAGAGAGACAAGCAGTACCAAATCATAATCCAAAAGAGCAGTCATAAGAAAAGCCAAAAGTCAGACATCAGTAAGTACAAACATTATGGGCAAGTAAACAGCTAAGTAAGGACAGAGTCACAACAGCCAGCAAACTTGTGTGAGCTGATGACCTTTTTATAGGAAGGCCAGAACCCACCCCAGCCTTGATTGGCGGATAGACTGTCAAGCACACAGGTAAGGATAAGATTAACTATTAGAGGAGCAGAGGGAAACCAAGGTGTAAGAGCTGGTGAAAAATCAATTATACATCAGTGTTTAGACAAGCAACAAGAACCTAAAGCAAGGAATCATAACTGAACACGCATCCTGCACCGTAGCATGTGAGCGGAGTGTGGCTCAGAGACCCGAACATGCAGAGATGTTACAATAGGTCAAGATCGCAGTCCTGGAAAACCTCTTTAACTACCAAGGAAACTGCAGCTTGGCTATAATACCAAGACTGTAACAATCTGAATCAATTCTTTCAACTGGAAAAGGCTCAGCGAAAGGCCACACAACTGATAAGGTGCATGGAGGGCCTCAGTTATGAGTGGAGACTAAAGGAGTTAAATCTGTTTAGTCTGGAGAAGAGGCATTTAAGGGTAGATATGATAAACCTGTATAAATATATAAAAGGCCCATACAAGAAATATAGGGAAAAATTGTTCCATGTAAAATCCCCTCAAAATACAAGGGGGCACTCCCTCTGAAGAAAAAAGTATAATCTGAAGAGCTGGAAAGGCTTCTTCACTGTTAGGGCTGCGAATCTGAGGAATAGCCTACCCCATCAGATGGTCACAGCTGACAGATTCAGAAAAGGAATAGATGTCTTTTTAGAGCAAAGCATACTTTCAACCATACTAACTATGTAACTATGTAATAGGAAGGTTGTTCCCACTGTATAGTAGTATCATGTGCATCTGAAAGGTATCAAGTATAACACCTTCATATATGAAGTATAAACAACAGCTCCTTGAATTAGTCAAACCTTGAAGAGTCATCCTCTTGTCCTATAGGGAAATGATGAATTAAAGATTTTATATCAAACATTGTCTAACTTGCCTCCAACCAGGCCAAGGTTTGGAACTTATCATTTGGAGGCATATAGAGGGACTATCAACCAGTCAATAGATGTTACATTACAGCTCCAACTATCAAATCAGGGGCAGCCATTCGCAATTGCTGTTGTAGCAGCAGGGCATATAGTCTGTCATTCTCAGATTCTACCTGTTACTCCGCGTTACAGCTGCATTCCTCTATCTTTACTGTGTCCATAACTATTTTTATGTTCTGTTTAGATGATGGCGCTTTCATTTTTTTAGCTGAATGGGATTCTTATTTAAGTTGCCTAATTGAGAAAGCAAAAAGAACATCAAAGAAGATAAGGCTTTTGCGGTGGTATACCGACATCGTTCAGTCTATCCAATTACTGAAGGCAGTAACTCTGGCAGCCATTAATGTCGGCTTCTCTGCTGATTAATTATTGGAGGTGCATGCTGCTATTTGCTGAGCTTTACAGTATTACACTAATTATAAATTAATATATTGGCCATTACATGCTAAGGAAATGTGGACAGCTAATGCATTCGAGCAAGAAGGCTGTTTCAGAACAGCTGTATCTTATTTTTATCCCATTTGTTTTCATTTCTTGCTCAGTTGTCCCTTTGCCAGGACTACGCTCAGCAAGTATGTCTGTATATACAAGATCTCAGGCGGAAAATCTCAGTTTTGCTTTGTTTGTACCATAACGTAAACCAGGGATTGTAAATGCACTGATCTGCATGTAGAAATTGAAGCAATTGTGTTTAATAGTCATAAGTAGAGATGAGCGAACAGTGAAATAATCAAGATTCGATATTCGTTTCGAGTAGAGCCTCAATATTCGACTACTCGATCGAATATCGGATCCCATTATAGTCTATGGGAAAAAATGCTTGTTTCAGGGGAAACCACTATTCGACTAAAGGAGAGTCACCAAGTCCACAAGTAGCAGGAGGAGAGTGTTTAGGAGGAGCACTGTGCAGTTAAAGCGCACGGACCCCATTATAGTCTATGGAGTCCATGCGCTTTAACTGCACAGCACTTGCAGTTGCGCTGATAAAAAGTAAGCTCCCTCATAACCGCAAGCTGCCAGCTCTCCCAACTAGCAAAAATGAGCCTGTGGCAAATCAACGCTGGTTCTGCAGCAGGCTCGTCCTTGCTAATCAGGAGAGCTCGCAGCTTTCTGTTACGAGGGAGCTGACTTTTTTGTCATAGGAATGCATTGAGCAGCGTTGACTGGCCAGTGTACAGCATTCGGCCAATTAACGCTGGTTCTGCCGGAGGCTTGTCTGTGAGGAGGTGGAGTCTAATATCGGACCACAATTGAGACTGCTGTGGTCCGATCTTAGACTCCGCCTCCCTACAGATGAGCCTCTGGCAGAACCAGCGTTGATTGGCCGAATGCCGTACACTGGCCAGTCAACGCTGCTCAATTCATTCCTATGAGAAAAAGTCAGCTCCCTCGTGACAGCAAGCTGCCAGCTCTCCCGACTAGCAAAGACGAGCCTGCAGCAAATCAACGCTGCTTCTGCAGCAGGCTCGTCCTTGCTAGTCGGAAGAGAGCTGGCAGCTTGCTGCAGACTAATACTTTATAACTATCTTTATAATAGATATAAAGGTATATTCAAAGTGTACATCTTGTGACAGGTTCACTTCAATGTATTTTTACATTATCTGGTGTGGGGGAGGTAGCTCGGTAGAAGCAGTGGTGCGGACTCAATCAGTCAGAGACAGGAGCAGAAAATGTGCAGCAAACATGTTTATTTAGAAAAAAAAACAGGAAATAAATCTGGACTTCAGGCACTAAACTAGCAGAATAAAATACAGCCTTAACTTCAGTCAAAAAATTATATGAAACAAAATCCTGCTTGTCTGAGCTCTTAACTAAACAATAAACTAACTATATGTGTGGCTTACTACTAGCCACACAAACAAATTAGCATGATGCAGTCTCACCAGACTCAGAATATCATGACAGACCCAGACGCCTCCTTTCACTCCCTGGATCTGCCCTGAAGTGCAGGCTCTTCAATCTTTTATGGGCCAGTAATGACCCATACCTGGGCTAAAGCCTACTCCAGACCTGCCCTGAACCACACATAGGTCAGAAACCTGGGGCTGATATAGCGATACTCCAGCACTCTGCCTGTCACCTTCTCACACTAGAAAGAAATAACTCAAACGTTATCCCCTGTTCCTTTTGGTTTATACTAAATCTCTCTGCCAACCTATGAACTCAGGCATTAGTGTATCTCTTATATAAAATATAATATCCCTCTATAACAATGACAATCCTGTACCCCATTTTTAGAATGATATAAATATGGCATCAATCTAGTCCATTGTGTAGAGGTGGAAGAAAGCACACAGCAAATAATGCTTACAGCTATAACACATGTGCCGTACTAAAACGCGTTGCTTCTATTTTCTACTTTTCATGTATCATCTTCTCCGTCAAGGTAAAAGAAGCCTTTTATGGAGCACATATTGCAGAATTATGTCTACATCGAATACCATAAGCATAGATAATTCTCAGTGATAGTTTGTGATGGATGTAAAGGTTTCCGGGACCTGTGTCTTGTTTGATAGCGATATCTAAAGACGAAAGAGGTTGAGATAACGTATAAACAATTGTAGAACATGGGCCATTTATTTAAAACAATCCATTTTTCATGAGGTCTTCTAATATATTAACCGTGAGCCCCTACCCTAGATACATGTAAATACAGATATGCTGCATGAACGCCCTTACTCTTATTCATTTTCTTGTATCTATGGCTTCACCTTGTAGCGCAACAGACTGATTATATTAACTCACTATCTCAACGGTAATCTCGACAATCTTTGTCCTTGTTTCAAAGATGTGTCAGATTGCCATCAACATAAAACATTTACCATTAAAATGTCACCCAGAAACAAAGCAGAATGGAAGATATGAGGCTGAGATGTGACATTTCACATCTTACCAACTCCTCTACGGATGTATCCCAATGCAGAGCTACAGCAATGTTATTACCTTGGTTGGAAATACCATCAAGCGCTTGTGAGTATCTAACCGCATGCTGACTCTTTAGGAAAATCAATGCATAGAAAACCAGTTAATGCATTTATTTTTTCTCTCCTTTCATATGTCTCTGAAAAGGCCAGGTCTGTATTTTCTTTATTGTTGCTAAAAGCAAAAACAAAATCGGCTTAACCAATTAATTCCCAGAAAAGAAAATGCAGAGAGACAGAAAAACATCAAGCTATTTCGGAGCAGTAAAACGGCATAATGTATTTTTAAAGACAGGCACATTATAAATCAGCAGCAGGCTTTTCTTTAATGTACTGTACTATTGTCCATGTAGATATATATCCGCTCTTTTTATGGGGTTATAGACAACTACAAAAATCAGATTCTAAATTGTTCTAAAATTGTCAGCATTTTCTTGGGATTCTATAAAGCTGGTGCTACACTCCTCCATATACTTACAGATATACATCTTTCATCATCACAGCTTATGTGTGCGTGACGAGTATGCCATTGCATAGGTCAGTCTTTGTATTGCTGTAAAAGCATACTTGCCAAAAAGTCACCATATGCAATTAGACAGTTATCCACACTTGTGGGAACATGGCTTTTTTGTTGCTGCAGCTTTTTGAGCCAAAGACAGGAGCGAAGGTTGAAGTATAAGTGATTAGAGATGAGCGAACAGTAAAATGTTCGAGGTTCGATATTCGTTTCGAGTAGCCCCTCAATATTCGACTACTCGAATCGAATATTGAACCCTATTATAGTCTATGGGGGGAAAATGCTTGTTTCAGGGGTAGGCAACGTTCGATCAAATTACACTTACCAAGTCCACGAGTGAGGGTCGGGCTGGATCCTCCGAGAAGTCTTCTCCTTGCAGTGTCCCTGCGGCATCTTCCGGCTCTGAATTCACTCTGCCAGGCATCGGGCCTGGGCAGAGCCGACTGCGCATGCCCACACTACAAGCGGACATGCGCAGTCGGCTCTGGCCAGGCCCGATGCCTGGCAGAGTGAATGAAGAGCCGGAAGACGCCGCGGGGAAGCTGCACAGAGAAGACTTCTAAAGGTAGGAGAAGAACCAGCATTGATTGGCCGACTGTATAGCATTTGGCCATTCAATGCTGGTTCTGCATCGAACTTTTACATTCGAACAGCGAGTGGTACTCGATCGAGTAGGAGTATTTCGAATACCGTAGTATTCGATTGAATACCTACTCGATCGAGTACTACTCGCTCATCTCTATAAGTGATATATATGGGGCCCCACGGGATGACCCGCAGTTATAAAGCACTGCGGGATAAACCACGGCGTGAATGTATTGCGGTTCTTCCCGCAGTGCTTTAAACAGAGTGTTCACAGAGTTTACCTCCGCGAATCTTCTGTTACAATTATATATGGGGAAGCCGCTGGCATTTCCATATATATAACTGACATGTTGCGATTTCCAAAAGCTGCGTCGGTTTTGCAGATTTTACCGCAAAGTGGGCATGGGAATTGCAAGAATCCCATCCACTTTGCAGTTACCATAAAATGCCGCAATTTTGAAAAATCACGGCGTTCTGGCCCATCTGCTCCATTGTGCCTTTAACCCCTTAATCATGGATTACAGCTGTTAAAGGAAGCTGACATCTATAAAACACAGCTGGCACCCACCAATTATGAAACAGGCTCAGTACGCTCCATACTCTCTCATGCAACCAATAATGTACTGAGCAAATATTTTAGGCAGGTGTTGAAAAAAATGTTGCAAAGTAAGAATGCTTTCAAAAATAGTGTTAAGAGCTTATTTTTGTCAATTAACAAAATGCAAATAGAAATGAAAGCAGCATAAGTTCTTCTAGATACATATATACGCTCTTTTTGAAGGAACTCAGTAGGGTGGTTGTTCTAAACAAATTGGAGAACTAAAAACTGATCTTCTGTAGGCTTGCTCAAATGCTTCAGTTTCTTCATGTAATCTCAAACAGGCACAATGATGTTGAGATCAGGGCTCAGTGCGAGCCATATCATCACTTCCAGGACTCTATCTTCTTCTAGACTTCATAGGCTGTATATTTGCCCTGCTAAAGAATAAATTTGTAACCAATAATATGTCTCCCTGATCGTATTGCACAATGGATAAGCATCTGCATGTATTTCTCAGCTACGAGGATGCAATTAATCCTGAGAAAAACCAAACTCTGCTGAGATGCAGCTTTCTTCCCTTATAAGAGATGTCCAGCAGTGCCTTAGCTCAGAACTGGCAGAAACCTGTCAACCCCTTATGTATCAATCTACATTTCATAGAGGTCTGACCAGAGGTGGTCCTCATGGAAGAATATTAGCCAAAAAGCCAAACATTCAATGTGGAAATGTGGCAAACTGGGGTACACTAAAATGGCACTAAGGGTCGGTTCACACTAGCTTATGTGTTCCATCTGCAAGGAATTCGCATGAGGACCCCCTGGACTGAATACAAGTGCAACTGCAAGCGCTGTACAGTTAAAGTGCACATACCCCATAGACTACAATGGGGTCCATGTGCTTTCCTCGCACTGCTCGCATGAATGATTTGTGCGGGCACTGCAAGCCAAGCACACGGACCCCATTATAGTCTATGGGATCCATGTGCTTTAACTGCACAGCGCTTGCAGTTGCGCTTGTATTCCGTCCAGGGGGTCCTCATGCGGACTTTTTACGGATGGAACACATAAGCTAGTGTGAATGGGCATAAAAGTGCTATGGACTGAAGAGTCAGAGTATGAAATATTTGTCTGTAACACAAGGCAGTTTGTTTGTCTAGGGGCTAGAAAGTGGGACAATAGTGAGTGTCTGCAGGCAACAGTGAAGCATGGTAGAGGTTCCTTGCAAGTTTGAGGCAGAATTTCAGCAGGAATTTGGTCAGATTAAATGGTGAGAAATTCAGTTATATACTTCCCTATCATACAATACCACCAGGTAAGGGATTAATTGCCTCCAAATGTATTCTGCATCAGGACAATGAGCCCAAACATACAGCCAAAGTTATTAAAGAAATATCTTCATCATAAAGAGGAACAAGGAGTCCTGGAAGTGATGACTTATCCCTCACATAACCATGATCTCATCATAATCAAGTCTTCAGACACTGCCTAGCACACAGAGTACCTCTGTCAGTTCTGCAACACAGGTGTTTTGTATGCCAGGTGACTGCTACATCGGCCCTAAGAAATGATATTGTAATGCTCTGTACTGGTCTCTGCATGCCTTTTGTCCCATTCATATCCCACCTAGCTAAGGACTAGTACATACAGACTCGCAGAGCCCCGGTAAGCATCTGAACGGAAGACTCATGAAATTGGTGAGTGGTCAGAAGTACTTCTAGAAGTACCTCTCTTACACTTTAATCCATGTTGAATCTGTTGTTTGTTTGTTTTTTTAATTGTTCTGGCACAAAGACACTTTAAGCTTTGGGGCGCAAATGGAACTTCATTTTTTTATTTGGGTTATACCACAGGCATTCTATTAAAAAGAGATCTGAGAAACTTGGATGCCAAGTCAACACCTTGAACTCTTTGTCATGTTCCTCAATACACTGCAGTTTTGCAGTGTGGCAGGACATATTATCTTGAATGTGAGGAATAGAAATGGGTGAATTGGTTCGTAACAAACTGGATTCGACCTGAATATTCTATATTGTTCAGTTTTTAACAAAACTGAACAATCTGAGATTCGTCTTGGACGAACTAAAATGGCCGAAGTGACATTTCTGTAAATTATTATACTCAGGAATCTCTTCAGATCCCAAAGTATAATAGGTAGAGGCTCATGGGAGGTGGCAAAAAAACCCAAAACATTTATACCCGTTCCATTACCTTTTTTGGGGCTCCTCGCAGCATTAAAATGCCTTACCTTACTTGCTTTGTTCCCAAAATGCATCATGTTACCGGACACACCAAGTGTAAAAGAAAATGTAATTCATAAGATAATTTCTCAGTGATCCAGTGCTGAGCATTGTGTGTCCGTTGTAAGAGTTTTCAGTGGTGCACAGAGGACAGCTTTGCTCCATCTTACTGATCTATGCCACCTTCACTCATACACAACAACTAACTTTAACACAATGTCTGTTCTGATGCCTTCTATTACAGTCAGTAACTGTCAAAAAGCTGTGCTACAGCAGCTTTTCTGTGGGATCAGACCAAACGGGCTACCTACTTTCCCTCTCTTAGTAGAGAAAATTTATCAAGAAAAACATTTAGCACTCCAATTTTGAAAACAACTCTACTGTTGGAGGTTCAGGTACAGGTACATCCTCCAGAGGAGCGCAAAGCTCGCGTAGATTTCAGGCATCATTTAGGCAGTAAATGATCATAATTTTGACGGGGCTACTGGCCTGGTAAATGTTATGTCTCCTCACCACTCTTTCTTTGGGAAAGTAGGCATAGCTGTCTTTTTGTAAAAGACAAAAAATATACACTTTTTTTGTGCAAAAACTAGAAAACTGGCATACAATACATGATAAATTCCACCCCATGAATATTGAGTGTCCATAATCCTATTGCTGCCTCATCAGTTCTTCTTCCACTTTTTTAAAGTAGTAACCACTGCATCCCACGAATACTGCACGAGACCTGCCATTTTGGAAACCCTCTTACCCACTTATCTTTTGCACTTTGGCTTTTGTCATAGTTATTCATCTCCATATACTTGCCCATTTTCCCTGCTTTCCCCTTGGACCCAGTACAGGTGGTGGGTGACAGAAGGATACTGTCAATGGTGACCTCCATGGGAGAACAAATCCCACCCCATGTATGGGACCCTGATGGGACTTGGCAGCACTGTAAGTGACCGTCTGCTTCACCCCAAGTGTGAGAAGGAGCGCTATCGCAAGTCGTTCCTTCTAACCGCGACCAGGCTATATAATCTACATCAGACCAAGCAAAGATCACTCCGCACAGAGAACTAATGATTATGACGATGAGCATGAAGTCTTCCTCTTTCTCTTCCGTTTTTCCTTAGCTGCTATGGACTCCTAGTATATCTTCTCTTCTCAGCTTATGTGTGTCTACATCTGTAATATATTACTGTGTATTATCCTGTATCTGTATTACTATGCTGCTGTAACATGCTGAAATTTCCCCAGTGTGGGACTATTAAAGGATTATCTTATCTTATCTTAACCTCAAGAACTTCTGTGACATTGTCACTACTTCTTTTACCTGTAATTGTCTTAAAGAGGACCTTTCATCAGATTGAGCACAGGCAGTTCTATATACTGCTGGAAAGCTGACAGTGCGCTGAATTCAGCGCACTATCGGCTTTCCCGATCTGTGCCCGGTGTAAAGCGCTATCGGTCCCGGTACCGTAGCGCTTTACAGTCAGAAGGGCGTTTCTGACACTTAGCCAGGGACGCCCTTCTGCCCAGCAGCGCCTATCGCGCTGTACTGTGGAGCAGGGAGGAACTCCCCCCTCCCTCTCCTGATAATACTCGTCTATGGACGAGCTGTGTGAGCAGAGGGAGAGGGCGTTCCTCCCCGCTCCACAGTACAGCGCGATAGGCGCCGCGAGGCAGAAGGACGTTCCTGGCTAACTGTCAGAAACGCCCTTCTGACACTAAAGCGCTACGGTACCAGGACCGATAGCGCTTTACACCGGACACAGATCGGGAAAGCCGATAGTGCGCTGAATTCAGCGCACTGTCAGCTTTCCAGCAGTATATAGAACTGCCTGTGCCCGATCTGATGAAAGGTCCTCTTTAAATGTTATAGATAGTTGGCACACCTCACACCATGGAAGTCATTTTATAATATTTTCTGTAGAAACCTATAAATTTCCCAGTACCCCGATATGGACAATAAACTAAGTATAGATTATACTGTAGCAACAACAGTTAATCCATTTCCCTAAATCAATGCAGAGTTGACTTAATGCATAGAACCTCTAATTTTTATTCAGGATCAGGGACCAGGCATAACTCAGTCCCTATTGAGTTTTTATACTCAGCAGCTGCTTTGAATTAAAAGAAATTAAATGGCTAATTGTTTTTCAAGGCCTTGGAGTCCCAATGAGATCAAAGAGAGGCAGATGAGATGCTAAATATAAAAGTAATTTGCAATGATTTAGGTGATACCTTATGATGTTTAGCACTTTATCCTCTCACCAGATGTTTGTATAATGTCTCCTTTTATCGTAAACCATTTTAAGATGCCATTAATAACTTGTAACTGACCTCGCAAATAAGTGTTTGATTCGATAATCAATAATTATATAATCTGAAGTCGAGGTGGCAGAAGATAATAAAAGAGATATTTATGGCTTGAAAGGCTGTTGGAAAAATAAGTTTCTTTAACCTCTCATGTGCACTGTAGCAAGTGGTTTCTGTTTTATAAAATATGTTTTACCATCTAAGGGTTTCAACTTCCTTCCTGTCTCCTCTTCTCTCCGGTACCTGGTTCCTGTGATAAGTTTTTGGGCAGCCTGTGTCACGAAGGTCAGGCAGCGTGCTCTGAGACTGTGCTGGTTCTAAACTGCACACTGTTATCTCAGGATTTACATACAGAGATAACAAAGGTACTGATCAATGCACTGGTCTGGTCCTTAGCAGGCCTGAGCAACTAAGTGCACTTTGCAAACCTGTCAATCTCAATGAAGAGGGGGCACACGGTGGCTCACGGTAGCACTGCAGCCTTGCAGCGCTGTAGTCCTGGTGATCAAATCCCGCCAAGGACACAAAACCATCTGCAAGGAGTTTGTATGTTCTCCCTGTGTTTGCATGGATTTCCATCCCATATTCCAAAAAAAAGACATACTGATAGGGAAAAATGTACATTGTGAGCTCTATGTGGGGCTCACAATCTACATTTAAAAAAAAAAAAAAAAAATCTCAATGAAGAGAAAATAGTAGAGGCAGGTGGGAATAGGGAATATCTCATTGCATCCTTCAATAGGTATCACAGCACAATTATGTTTTGCTCCTGTTGAATGGAACGTCTCGGGCTTAAAAATGTTCTAGCCATAACAATTTTGCCCTTGCCAAAGTCTCATATATATTTCCACTTGCCCATTTTCCGGCTTTCAACACATCAACTTTACCTACTGCCTAATATATCCAACCCCTTCAGAGGAGCCGCTGTCATGAGATAATCTGTGTTATTTGCTTGACTTCAATATTAAAGCTGAATAGTGTGTATATCATGCAAGGTAATTGAATACCATGAATACCAACCACCAGTCTACCTTCCAATAAGTATTGCCATCCAGGTCCTCTTATTGTAATCTGGCTTCAATAGGATCTGGAATTTTAAAGGGAACCCATCGGATCTATTTAGTTAATTAAACCCCATATAGGTTATTATGGACCAAGGGATTGGTGTTCCAAATTTCCCTGTGGTAAAGCTGCCCACGCCCACTTTAAAAAAAAAATTAAAAAAAAGTTATAATTACCTGGAATGGGTTTGATGACCTCACAGCACATGTGCAGTTGTTCAGTGAAGCCAAGGATGTACACTTTGGCTACAATGTGCCCGAGGTCTGGCAAATGCCCACTGAAGTTGAGGATTACAGCTCCAGGAACTGTACAGGCACTGAGAGCATAGACACTGCATAGGTATAAAAGTTTTTTTTTTTTTTTTTTTTTTATGCAGACATGCAAAATCGACCTGATAAGTACCCTATAAGGCACTATATGCTATTGGTCTTGGTAAATTATTACATTGATAGCCATTTTGGATCACACGCTGTAAGATCCTCAAAAACCAAAAACAAATACCAGACAGCACATAAAGTGATACCATATTAAGTACTCAACTTTCCAAGGTAGAGAATCAAAGTAAAGTATTGGCCTCTCACCTTTGGTGGTTGTGAGTATGGTCACAACATCCGAAACATCTTGTAAACTCCTCAAGTGAGACTGGCAGCAGAAGACCATAGACAAGCTAGGCGTCAGAGGATACAGAGGAACAGTGTAGGAGGGTATACACTCCAGATAGGTATTTTGTGCAGAGTACCCATCTGAAGTACCCTTTAAGAATTAGTGATCCAGGTCATGCCGCAGGCACCATTATACCCTTTCCTGTTGTGTATAAAGTGAAGTTATCTGCATAGTGCCCACACATATTTACTACAGCTTCAGCTCTTATGTTCTTTTAATATATAATAAATAATATAATCATGAGAATAATACTTTAATCCCGTCATATAGTGTACAAGGAACAACACAGAGCAGTTGTTTAATAACACTGACAATGGTATGGAAGCAGGGCTTGGGTAATATTAATATTTTATACATTAGTCTATTGGATCAGGTTCTAATGTGTTGAATTTCCTGCAGTCACGGGACGCTAATGGTTAAACAATATGTTTTTTTAATGTTAGCAGCAATTGGACAACTCTCTAGTCTTAGACCACATTATAGTTATGGTTATGGTCTAGTTATGAAGCAACCACATCTGTCAGAGGATGTCTATGTATTTAGCTAAATAGCTTTAGTGTAGTAATAGTTAACATTTCTATGAAGCAGTCGATGTAGGTTGTTCATCAGTTTTTGTTATAGGTGGCTTGAGAACATGCAGTAGATGACATGTACCTTTGGTTTTAGACAAAAACCCACCTAGTAACACAGCCGCAAGGTGCACAAGAAGGGAGACAATACAGAATGTGCGCTGATACTGATAGAAACATCCCTCACTCTTGACAAGGCCGTCTGGCTCTCTATTCTGAATGATTTGGGGCACAAGGGGCCACTGAGATAGATAGAGACATGATTTCCTCACACTGGGAACCGTGACAAGCTCCATTCACAGTCCAATCAATTAGTTTTCTGTATTGAGAACATTGGACTATTACCAACCCTACTCTCTGAAGCCTGCCAACAAAGCTTTTAAATGTTGAAGTACCTGTTCCTTTTACATCATCCAAAATCATATTATCACCAGCTCCCCTTTATTATCCAAATGATTTATTAATCTGATAGCAGAAACACAGATGTCAGATGGAGGAGGGGGTGTTCATTAAAGATAGCCTACGTTGGACTGCAAACTCATGTCATTTCCAAAACTTTAGCAGCAATTCTACATCACACTAAAAATGGCAGTCAAAGTTTTTGTTATATGACAATCCTGGGGGATAATTATGTAAAAAAAACCTGATTAATAGATTCTCAAAGAAAGAAGTGTACCTATAGCACAACATTATCCCTGGACTTTGTTTAAGGTCAAAGGCCAAAGCCAACAATCATATGCATATCGAAAGTCTCCAAATTTACAGTATAAAGAAATGAGTCCACCTTATAAATAAATCAGGGTGGTACAGGAGGTTAACTGCATTATTGGATTCCCACTGTAGCAACAGAAAATCTTACAGTGTCACAGTCAAGTGGTGCGGAAATGTATTGGACTCACTTTAAAGAGGACCTCTTACCATCTCCAACAACTCCAACTCTTTGCATCAAGTAATAGGTGCTGCCCCACTGATTCTGGCATAGTTAGATTTTTTTTCTCTAGCCCCCACCATTTCTGAGCAATCAATGTTCTAGTTTTGATGCCTGATATACTATTTATACTCTGTAAATTTAGGAGGGCGGTGTCAGACAAGAGCCAGCAGAGGGTGTGATTCTAAGCTATGACATTGGCTGCTTCTGATTGGAATTCTGAATCACTCCCCCTGACTGACACCGCCCTTCTGATATTACAGAGCTTGAATAGTATATCAGGCACCAAAACTACCTGCAATTGTTGCTCTGGAATGGTAGCAGCTACGGAGAAAATTCCAATTGCGCTGAAATCAGTACAGCGGTGACTATTGGCATATACTTAGAAAATGAATTGGTTGAGGTAGTGAGAGATCCTCTTTAAGAAAGGAAAGACCATTACACTCCAATTGAAATGACAGTGAATTGTGTATTCACCATATAACACTATTTTTCATAGCAGTTATGCTAAATATTACAGCTTTGTTCTATTCAACTGAATGCAATATCCAGTAAAGATGCTCCAGTAGTCCTGCAATACCAAGGACAGATACTCCAGTGGTCCTGGTCCTACAGTGGAATGCTCCAGTGGACTATGCTACCATAATTTCTGAAGTCAATTACTGTCCTCAGCGGTATTGATAGTATTGTCAGAACATCACCACTGAGGACATTGGTTAGTCCATCAGTCATGTATGTATATTAGGTATGTCAACACTGTTGGACAGTTAACAAAAACCAATGGGACCACTGAAGAAATGGCGCTGTCGCAGCTGGAGACTTACCAGGTCAGTAATGGTTATGCACCAGGGGCATAACTAGGAGTAATAGGGCCCCATAGCAAGATTTTGACTTTAAAAACTGTTGTACAGAGCAGCACCAGAAAAAAACCTGTCCCGGTCAGTGGGTGCAAATTCCAAGTGATCAGGCATACAGTGGGGCAAAAAAGTATTTAGTCAGTCACCAATAGTGCAAGTTCCACCACTTAAAAAGATGAGAGGCGTCTGTAATTTACATCATAGGTAGACCTCAACTATGAGAGACAAAATGAGAAAACAAATCCAGAAAATCACATTGTCTGATTTTGTAAGAATTTATTTGCAAATTATGGTGGAAAAATAAATATTTGGTCACCTACAAACAATCAAGATTTCTGGCTCTCACAGACCTGTAACTTCTTCTTTAAGAGTCTCCTCTTTCCTCCACTCATTACCTGTAGTAATGGCACCTGTTTAAACTTGTTATCAGTATAAAAAGACACCTGTGCACACCCTCAAACAGTCAAACTCCAAACTCCACTATGGTGAAGACCAAAGATCTGTCAAAGGATACCAGAAAGAAAATTGTAGCCCTGCACCAGGCTGGCAAGACTGAATCTGCAATAGGCAACCAGCTTGGATTGAAGAAATCAACTGTGGGAGCAATAATTAGAAAATGGAAGACATACAAGACCACTGATAATCTCCCTCGATCTGGGGCTCCACGCAAAATCTCACCCCGTGGGGTCAAAATGATCACAAGAACGGTGAGCAAAAATCCCAGAACCACGCGGGGGGGCCTAGTGAATGAACTGCAGAGAGCTGGGACCAATGTAACAAAGCCTACCATCAGTAACACACTACGCCGCCAGGGACTCAGATCCTGCAGTGCCAGACGTGTCCCACTGCTTAAGCCAGTACATGTCCGGGCCCGTCTGAAGTTTGCTAGAGAGCATTTGGATGATCCAGAAGAGTATTGGGAGAATGTCCTATGGTCTTATGAAACCAAACTGGGACTGTTTGGTAGAAACACAACTTTTCGTGTTTGGAGGAAAAAGAATACTGAGTTGCATCCATCAAACACCATACCTACTGTAAAGCATGGGGGTGGAAACATCATGCTTTGGGGCTGTTTCTCTGCAAAGGGGCCAGGACGACTGATCCGGGTACATGAAAGAATGAATGGGGCCATGTATCGTGAGATTTTGAGTGCAAACCTCCTTCCATCAGCAAGGGCATTGAAGATGAAACGTGGCTGGGTCTTTCAACATGACAATGATCCAAAGCACACCGCCAGGGCAACGAAGGAGTGGCTTTGTAAGAAGCATTTCAAGGTCCTGGAGTGGCCTAGCCAGTCTCCAGATCTCAACCCTATAGAAAACCTTTGGAGGGAGTTGAAAGTCCGTGTTGCCAAGCGACAGCCCCAAAACATCACTGCTCTAGAGGAGATCTGCATGGAGGAATGGGCCAACATACCAACAACAGTGTGTGCCAACCTTGTGAAGACTTACAGAAAACGTTTGACCTCTGTCATTGCCAACAAAGGATATATAACAAAGTATTGAGATGAAATTTTGTTACTGACCAAATACTTATTTTCCACCATAATTTGCAAATAAATTCTTACAAAATCAGACAATGTGATTTTCTGGATTTGTTTTCTCATTTTGTCTCTCATAGTTGAGGTCTAAATATGATGTAAATTACAGACGCCTCTCATCTTTTTAAGTGGTGGAACTTGCACTATTGGTGACTGACTAAATACTTTTTTGCCCCACTGTATGATCACATGTGGATAGTGCAATAAATGAAAAGCACTCCAGAAATAAATAAATAAAAAACGGTGAGGATTTATTCCATAGCAACATTTCAGTCTCAGAAATGCAGTACCTCTCTCAAGCTTTTGACATGGATTTGCTGCTGCCAACACAGTTTACTGTTTCCTTACCTATCCCCACACAAAGTATATTGCCTCTTTATTGACCCCATTCAATATATTGCCTCTTTTATTGCTTCCCCATATAGTATATATTACAGACCCCCCATAGATTAAGTGCCCCCAAAACAGACCCCCTTACAGTAAGGGTTCCCATTACAGTCCCCCATACAGTAAGTAATATATATACTTTATATTACAGGGGCCCTTGTGGCATGGGTGCTTGTATGAGCATGGCATGAGCCCTTACTGTATGGGAGCATATAACGAGGACCCTTATTATATTGGGCCTGTAATAGGGCTGTGTTATGGTCAGCAGGGTTTATTAAAAAAAAATAAAAAATAAACAAAAACCCTGTGGAGCCCTACTGGACTCTGAACTGCTAAACATCCGAGTGTGAATACGGTCTGGCAGTTAAAGTCACTGCCAGAACACTAAAGTAACTGGGTGAGCTCTTGTTTAAATCACAGAGCAACCTGTGCAGATCAGAGCAGCCGCTACAACACACTAAACTGTCTAGCCAGAACTCCTGGACTAGACAGAGACCGACTAAACCCTGTGTGCTTCAGTTCCACCCAACCCTCAAGGCAGCTTACTGTCAAACCAACTGTCAGTGTGAATACTGACTAAGGAGAACACTAGCTAAGGCCAACTGAGATATCCACAACACAACACACAAGGCAGCATGCTGCCCAACTAACAAAGGCATTGCTATCTCAGAGGTATTTTCTAGCTAAGGCCAACTAATATTTTGTTCAGGCTGGAAAGCGTGCGTGCGCGTGTGCGTGCACGCGCGCACTAGCACACACACACACACATCATACAGGTTTTGAGATGATCTTAGAGCGTAGGGCGTCCAGACCAGCCCCCTTAAATAGGGAAGGGGCGGTCCCAAGGAAACAGCCCAGCTGCCCACGCCGAGCATACATTGGTCGACACCCCAGTCCGTCAGACAATCATGCCCGGCTGCTGCAAGGAAGGTTAACCCTTGTAATGCTGGACTGTGCAGTGGAACAGACTGCGACTTTGATGTTATGGCCGCACAATCCTAACAGGCTGTTACTGTATAGGGGCCTGTAACAGTCCCCCTTACAATAAGAGCCTCTGTTATAGGCCCCCATTTAGTAATTAACAGGAGTCCTTACAGTATGAAGGCATGAAACAGTGGGCCTTGCTGTAAGGGACCATTTTTCAGGCACCCATACAGTAAGGTGCCCCACATCATATAGTGCCCCTATACATGCCCCCACAAAGGAGCTTTAAGATTTCTCCAGTAGAAGCCATCCAGGCCTCCTAAAATCATGGGCCACATAGCAACCCTATGGATGTTAGGGTGATAGTTCTATCACTGTTATGTATCATGGTGTATCTACACCACTCTTTAGCAACATCCAGTATTGATTTCCAGGAAGAACTGCCATAGTGTCAGGACCTGAGTACTTTAATAAAATTTGTGTTTTCTGGTGGGGTTTGGTTGGGGATTTGACCCGGTGTTCTGTGGCTCTCTGGTGGTTTTATTAGCACTAGGCTATTGATTTGCGTGTTGAGTATCTGCCTATAGTATACACTTGAGGTTTCTTTGATTTGAGCCTCAGGTGTTTGTCATACTCATCGTCCTATCAGATTGTTTCGGGGCCTGTATAAGGCAGAGGGCTGGCTTCAGTCTTTGCTGGTTTTCGTTGTTACCAACCTGAATTCATGGCCCAGTTAGCAGGAGTTACTTGTGGAACTTGCACAGTTAAGGAACTGATTTGGAAGGAGTTTGAGTATTACCTTGTGTGAGAGTCTGTTTTTCCCTCTACACTTCTACTCAACCCCTGTTCTACATTTTCTGGTCGCCTGACACTGTCTGGGCATTAGTGAGGTTTTGTTTAGGGTTTCAGGTTTATTTTGCCCCTGTCCTATGCAACCCTTTCCTCACTATTCCTCTCCTCATACTCCTGTTGTGTGTTTATGTTGTGCTGCGTGCTTGTTTTCCAGCACATCCCATCCTAGTTGTTTCTGTTTGCAGCTGCACCTGTTCTTCGCTAGCCACCATTAGTATTCCCAGTCCCTAGCCTCTTTCAGCTCTCTCCCTATCTATCCATTAGGTCTTCGTGTTTAGAGAGCCAGAAGTTGTCGGGGCCAGGCTTAGCTTGGGAACAGCCGACCAACACCCGCAGGCAGAGCCTAGTCAGCTGTTGTAGCGCCAGGGAGAGTTTCCTACCCCTTTCCCTTAGAGATGCACGTTGCATTCAGTATCCGGTTGCTTGGGCATAGGCACAATCGTGACACATAGGGTCAGGGTCCTAAACCTTGGATATTCACTAATCATGGTGGAGGTGCCCATTATTGCATTATTATTGGATTTTTGCAATGAGTCTGGAAAATACAATTAGAAAATAAGTCGAGTAGCTGAATTGTAAACTATATGATATTACAACAATACTACAGTTTAGATAAATATTCTAAACATGAAGAACAATGCTCTGCATAAAATGACTAAAGCTTTATTAGTGTACAGCCCAAAGGGAATGAAAAACCTTTATTTCATCTCATTTTCATAAAATTTACAAATTGCAATAGGCTGCATTCACCTAACATTCTGCCCTAGAATTCAGCATACAAAATGTACATCACTCTACTGTACATTCCCCTTTATGCTCATACCTTTTTCTCAGACACTTTTCTGACCTTGATTTCTCTCATAGAAATAAACCATCCTATTGTCAGCACCTGCGTTGTGCATTCCTATGTGACTATCTACAGTTTGTGTAGAGGTGAAAAACATTGAACTTTGTAAACTGAATTAGAAGAGTTCAGGTGCAGACTCGTAGTCATAAAGTTAGCATGTTTACTACATAAAACTTTATTGTGCAGGTACAAAAACATCTCCGTCAAGTGAGTACATATACACAGTTACCTTGGATACCGCTCTACTATTTCCCTCTCGGGGTTGTTTGCATTGCTACAGACTTATTCACAGGCATGACAAAATGCAATAATCCTTAATATACAAATATAAAAAAAGAGTATGTAAGCAGTGTACATCTATATATTAAGAATGATTATCACTTTTGATTAAACTAGTAGTCCAGGAATTAGACAAATAATGTAGAGAACAGAAGAGGTATAACATAAAAAAGCATCCTAATCCATCCAACTCCAGAGCTAGCACTTTTATTGATATCCACTCCTACTGTAATAGCATCGCGGATGTCAAATATATAAATATGGAGCTGAGCAGCCATCATAGCCGCTGGGTCTCTGTTGTATTATACAGCAGAGACCCGGCGCTGATGCCTCTGGTCAATGCCCGCACTGGTCACTAATATCAAGGTCTCTGGTGCCTCAGTGAAAATGTCTCTGTGAATTGAAAACTCAAAACATTATGGGGTTTGGAAGCAAGGAGTCAAAAATTAAGATGATTAGTGGAGGAGGTACAAGAACACTAAAGTTCAGGAGGGCCAATTTTCATTGGTTAAAGGATGTCCTTAAGGACATATACTGGGGCTATGTCCTTAAAAAACAAAAGTACACAGACTAAAAGTGGACATTTTATAACAAAATGGTATGAACATCTCAGTAAGCAAAGAAGACCACAGACGTTAAAGAAAATTGTGAGGGTTGCAATAAATGATAAAAAATAAAGCATCTAAATTATTAAAATGGAGGGAAGTAATGAAGGGTTAAATAATCGTGAAGATAAAAACAAGATGGGTAAAAAACAGATAAAAGTAAAGATTGAGACATCGCCAGGAAAAGTAAAAAATAGCCCCAACATATTTTTCAATTGCATGAGTAACTAGAAATTTAAAATTGAGACTGCAGGCCATCTCAAAATTAAGCTGGGACTAAAGGTGGAGGAGGATGAGGAAAAGGCAGAGCTATTAAATTATTCTACACTACTGTATTTAGGAAACATAGGAAAAAGCAATGATGGGTGACACTATAGATCAGTGATGGCGAACCTATGGCACGCGTGCCAGAGAGGGCACGCAGAGCCCTCCATGCTGGCACGCGTGCGGTCGCCCGGATCGCTCACCAACAGGGAATCCGGTACAGGATTCCCCGTTGATGAGCGATCACTGCCTTCAGTTGTATGTGCAAATGCACATACAGCTGAAAGCTGTCAGGGTAGGCCGCGGATCGCGCGACCGCGGCCTACACTGGCTGCAGAGTTTGACCTCTGCCCCGACGCGGGCGCGATGACGTCATCAGCGCCGCCAGTGACAAGAAGGTGGATGCCGGCGGCTCTTCAGGGGTGAGTATGAGAGTGGCTCACTGTGTATATGATGTTGGGGGGAGCGCTTATAATACTTGGTGGGGTGTATGATACTGGGGGGAGTGTATAATACTGGGGGGGCTTATAATACTGGGTGGGGTGTATAATACTGGGGGGAGTGTATAATACTGGGGGGAGTGTATAATACTGAGGGGGCTTATAATACTGGGGGGAGTGTATAATACTGGGGGGGCTTATAATACTGGGTGGGGTGTATAATACTGGGGGGAGTGTATAATACTGAGCGGGCTTATAATACTGGGGGGAGTGTATAATACTGGGGGGGCTTATAATACTGGGGTGGCTTATAATACTGGGGGGTGTACTAAAGAGCATATAATACTGGGGGGGCTATTTATAAGCACACAATACTGTGTGTGGATGCCACTGTGGAGCATATAATCCTGTGGGGGGGGGGACACCTACTGCGGAGCATATAACACTGGGGGGCTACTGTGGTACTGTGGAGAATATAATATTGTGTGGTGGGCCCACTGCAGAGCATATAATACTGTCTGGGGTCCCCTCACTATTTATATCACACAGTATCTGTTTTATAGCAGACGTGATATTAGTACAGGATGTAAGAATATTACACGGTAACTATAAAACAGATCCTGTGCGATGTAAATAGTGAAAATTAATTGTTCAAAGTACCAAATGCCGAGACCTTTACATTTCAGTACAATGTTGTTTATATTATTGAAAGCTCTGTAAAGCCCCACATGACTGTAATTTTTGGTCAGTAACTGTCCGCAATTGTGGATCCGCATAGTATTAAGTCTATATTGTCGTGTTGGCACTCCGCGAAAATTTTGTGGGTTTTGGGTTGCAGTTTGGGCACTCGGTCTCTAAAAGGTTCGCCATCACTGCTGTAGATAATGCAAATTCTCAATTAATTTTTTTAATGTAGATTGTGAGCCCCATATAGGGATCACAATGTACATTTTTTTCCCCTATCAGTATATCTTTTTTTTATAGAATGGGAGGAAATCCATGTAAACACAAGGAGAACATATAAACTCCTTGCAGATGTTGTTTCTGGTGGAAAATCAAACCCAGGACTCCAGCACTACAAGGCTGCAGCGCTAACCACTGAGCCACCGTGTTGCCCTAGTTCTCAATTAATTGTCCCCTGCTTAATCCAGAAAGAAATGCAGGGATGTTTAAAAAAAACACTAGAATAGACAAATCACCTGATGATATTCACCCCCGAATTTGGAGGAATTAAACATGGAGGAAGACTTCTGCATAGGAAATGTTATACCAATATACAAAAATGAGTTTTGAAAGTGATCCTGTAAATTCTAGGCCTGTAAATCTAAGCTCATTGGTGGTTAAAATATTTGATGTTTTTTTTGAGAGATGTCATCCTGGAGTATCTGATAGAAAATAACCTTATAACACACAATGAGCATGGGCTTATTAGGAATTGGTCCTGTCAAAC
Organism: Leptodactylus fuscus; assembly: GCF_031893055.1. Classification (NCBI taxonomy): domain Eukaryota; kingdom Metazoa; phylum Chordata; class Amphibia; order Anura; family Leptodactylidae; genus Leptodactylus; species Leptodactylus fuscus. Next base: position 83,013,495 of record NC_134266.1, read on the forward strand.
TAATCTGATCCGCCTCTATGAAGAGGTCAGTTCTAGACTGGGCATGGGTAAAGCTTCTGATACTGTACCACATACAAGTGTGATATACAGAATGAGAATATTGGGACTGGAGAAAACATATGCATTTGGGTTCACAACTGGCTCAGTGATAGGAAACAGAGGGTACTTGTTAATGGGAAATACTCAGATTGGGTTACAGTCACCGGGGTCTGTATTGGGGTACCATAGGGATCAGTATTGGGTCCTCTCCTTTATAATATGTTTATTAATGACCTGGTTTTACTTGCTTATGATACTAAAATCTGTAAAGTAATCAAAAATGAGGAGGATAGTAGAATATTACAGGGGGATCTAAGGAAGCTGGAAGCATGGGCGGAGACTTGGCAAATGAAGTTAAGTGTACAAAATTGTAAGATTATATATATTGTTGAAGTAATAATGTAAGATTATGTGCTTAATTATGAATTATTGGAGAAAGACTGCCACTGAAAAATAGTAGGGGATTTTGGTGAAAAGTAAGCTTTAACAACCAGTGCCAGGCAGTTGCTGTCAAGGCAAATAAAATTATGGGATGCCCCAAAAGAGGCATAGATAACAAGAACATTAAGTTTCTATACAACTCACTAATACGGCAACAAATAGACTATTGAGCACAATGTTGCGCCTTGGTGAACTGGAAGGACGTAGCTCAATAATTTGGAGTTGTCCAGTTTAGAAAAGAGATGGCTATGGGAAGATCTAATCAAAATGTAGAAATACAATAAGGGACAGCACAATAAGGGACAGCACAATAAGGGACAGCACAATAAGGGACAGGTTTTTTTGTCATCCTTGCAATCAAAACTGTAAGGTTGGACTTGATGGGCCTCTGTCTACATTCAACCTCATCTATTATGTAACTAGGTAAATCTTTAGACTTTCGAGTTTATACCATCTGTTAGATTATGTACTTTGTCCATGTTGTTTGTTCAAAACACTGCATTCTCCAGGACTGATAATGTTTACGGACACCTCAATTTAATAAAAATTAGAGCAAAAAGTGAAAGTGCATGTTTAAGTGTGAATTCAGACAGTTGTGCTTGGTCCAGATAATTTGGTCTTTGTGACAACCACAGACCAACCACAGCTCAGCTGGGTATTGGCATTAGGCCCACAGTCTGGCTGGAGCACATAGCATCATAGATTACTGTGGTGCAGTAAGTTCAGTTGATCCATGGTCTGTCCGGAAAAGGTGTCTGCCACTCGGACTCTAAACTTACTCTAACCTTTGTTGGACATTTTCTAATGCAGCTTTATTAGACTTGAATCACAGATGCAGTTTTTTCTCTTTAAGGGAGCCTTCACGCGGAGTATATGCTCTGCTCATTTTGAACGTAAAACACATTCAGAATGAGCACGTAAAAACCAGCTCCAATTGACTTGAATGAGTGCCGGTATACGCGCGTATCACATTGAAAGCAATAGGGAAAAAAGCCTCCCATTGATTTCAATGGGGAGCGCTTGTATGCCGGCACCCATTCAAGTCAATGGGAGCTGGTTTTTACGTGCTCATTCTGAATGTGTTTTACGTTCAGAATGAGCAGAGCGTATACTCCGTGTGAAGGCTCCCTTAGCTAAAAACATAAATAGTTGTAGATATAGTACTAATATAAATCATTTCTATACATTTTACTCCTCTTTATGTCCTACTCTTAATTTTGGTTAAAAAAAACCCATCAAAAACTAAAAGTGTAACGTTTTGGCCTTGAGCTTAGAAACGTATGCAGTGCTGATGCAGTTTTTTGAGTCAAAGCCAGGAATGGATACAAAAAGAATGAAAAGTATAAAGGAAAGAACAATTCATCTCTTTTGCATTCGTTCTGGTTTTGGCTTAAAAGATTGCATCAAAGTTTGTGAATTTAGCTCAAGAACTGAATGTAGTCTACACAGAATGGCATATGTGACCATAGAGCTGCAAGGCATAGGTTTGGATTCCTTAGCTATGTCTCAGAAAAGCATATTACATCTCAGCTGTTTTCACGCTGTACAGATCTAATATTTGTGGTGGCCATAAAATTTGGAACACTACTGTCTACTAGAGACGAGCGAGTACTGTTCGGATCAGCCGATCCGAACAGCATGCTCGCATAGAAATGAATGGACGTAGCCGGCACGCGGGGGGTTAAGCGGCCGGCTGCCGTCAAAGCGGAAGTACCAGGTGCATCCATTCATTTCTATGGAGCGTGCTGTTTGGATTGGCTGATCCGAACAGTACTCGCTCATCTCTACTTTCTACTATACAAATGAAAAGGCATCTATGTGGTTAAATAACACTGTCCCGTAAAATTTCACTATAGTACTGTTTCTGACCTGTGCCATTGTGATACGTTATCATGTGATCAGTTCTCTGGCTGATTTTTTTTTCCATATACTACATGAAAAGAAGTAAAATCAATAGCTGAGCTGAAAGCTACGTGCAGGGACCCATCTTGGGACCACATGAAGACAAGAGATGCGCACTGTGATTTAGGTTAGATGCCTTCATTGATCACAAGCTGGTCAGCAGGCAGTCGGCTCCGCACTCTTAAGTCCTTGTCTCCTCTGATGTTTAAAACTCCTTCAACACTGGGAGGTTCTATACAAGGACATGTGCAATTGTATTAAAGCTGCTTAGCCAGGTGCATATCAGCTAAGGAATTTAGGAGGAAGGTTATTTAAGTTCATTGTGACAAACAGCAAATATTTTTTGACCCTTTATAAAGATGCATCGGAACAGGCATACATTGCAAGGTATTTGTCTGAATAATATTGCTGTAAATATTACTTTGAATGCAGCGACTGTGAATTATCTTTTTATCTGTGCCTGCAAAACTTACTTTTCTTTAAATACTTCTCACATACCTTCTTTAGAAATGTTAGATCTGTGTTAATAAAAGAAAGCACGGAAGAGACTCATTGCTTGGGCTTGCTCCACTAGGTGGCTGCTAATTATGGCTAGGTTCACATCTGTGCCCAGTCTCCGCCTGGGGATTCCATATCCCATTCTGCTTGATTTTTTGCTCTTCTCGGGAGCAGACAGGGCGTAAACCTGGCGGACCCCATAATAGTCTATGGGATTCGCAGGTTTCTGAAGGTAACCGCTTTTTAAGCAGTTTAGGTTTTCATTCAGGAGTCCCCAGGCGGACCCCCCAAATGGAAACTCGAATGCAGGTGTGAACCAAGCATTAGTGGAGTTGAAAGCAGAAGTGAACATTATTTACTTTACAATTTTTACTCTTTATTGTAATTTGGATAATAGTTAGCAAGATTGGACAGTGCGCAGTTTAAGTGCAAACAATGAAGTGAATAATCTCAGATAATATCCAAGCAAAGCAGTTTTGCTGAAGCAATGTATTTAGAAAAAGTCTTAAATCCACATAAGCTAGCAGTATAGATAGGTATCCTTGAGATGGGACAACCCCTTTAATCCGGAGGTGGTTCCGCTGGTACCATTCCACAAAAGCCTGGTTTAAGTCTGTCATCTCCATTTGTGATGAGGCCTACTATTGCAGAGTCATCGGAGTACTTCTGTAAGTAACAGCTAGATGAGTTGCACCTAAAGTCTGTAGTGTACAGTGTGAAGAGGAAAAGGGCAAGAACTGTACCTTGTGGTGCCCCCGTACTACAAATCAGTGTCTTACACACAGCCCCGGGCTCTAACATACTGATGTCGATTTGTGAGGTAGTCTAGCATCAGTTGGACAGGTGATGGTCCACTCCAACAAGGTCCAGCTTGTCTCTTAGTAGCCATGGCTGAATGGTGTTAAAAGCACTGGAGAAATCAAAGAACATTATTCTCGCAGTGTTTCCTGGTTTCTCCAAGTGAGAAAGACCTCTGTGAAGAAAGTGGATGATGGCATCATCCACCCCAATGCCCGGACAACAGATAAACTTGAGGCAGTCCATAGCAGAGCTCACGAGAGTTCGGAGATGTGCCAGGACCAGTCTCTCTAGGACCCTCATCAAGTGGGTTGTCAATACTACAGATCTGTAGCCACTGAGGTCCATCAGATGAGGTCCACACAAGATTTATTTAACAGTTGTGGTACCACTCCCAGCTTCAGGATCATATTGTACATGTGTGCAATAACACCACCCAGCTGGTCTACGCACATTTTAAGAACTCTCACGCTTATCCCATTGGGTCCTTCGGCCTTGTATGTTTTTAACTTCCACATTTCCCTACACATAATGAAAGGCAAGTGGCTATGGAAATTAAAACTAACCCACCCAAAATTATTTAAATATATTAACTCAAAAAGCAAAGTAAGATCAGCTAAGTCTTTAAATTAACGGTAATGCAGAGTTGGTCACTGGGGACCAAGAAAAAGCAGAGCTAATAAATGGGCTCCTTAGCTCTGAATATACAGAAGAACAGGGAGTAGTTAATGTAGGTGTCACCAATGCTGGTAAAATATCAACTAATATATTAAACTGGATAAACATAGGAATTGTACAAGTAAAACTAAAAGAAATGAACTTGAGCAAAGGTCCAACTCAAGATGGGTTATACCCATGAAAACTTAACCCTTTGGGGAAAAAGCCTAAAAGTACCATGAGGACGCAGCCTCATTTTTCAAAACTGACATGTGCCACTTTAGGGTCCATTCACACAGAATTTTTTGGCGCTGATTTTGACGCCGAAACCGTTAAATTAAGCCTAAATCCGTCAAAAAAAGCCTCCGGAAAAAGGAACCCATGGAGATGAATGGGAGTTTTTTTTTTTCCACGTGGATTCTGACGCGGATTCAGCGTCAAAATCAGCGCCAAAAAAACTCCATGTGAATGGACCCTTATATGGCAATAACTTTGAAATGATTTAACCCAAAGGGTTTTGAAATGTTTTTTTTCCTCATACATTGTACTTAATTTCTGTAGGAAACATTAATCAATATTTTATTATATATTGCTAAACAAAATTGGAAATTTGGTGGAAATTTGGAAAATTCAGCTAAATTTTAAAAATGTAAAATGCTCTGCTTTTCAGACTGCCATACCACCCAAATAGACGAATAAATATTATCTACCATGTCTCTGCTTTATACTGCCATCATCTCTTAATTGTCCTTTCATTTATTTTGGACGTTACAAAGCTTACAAGTGTAACAGTAATTTTCCAGATTTACAAGAAAAATTCCCAAACCCATTTGTTAGGGATGACTTCAGTTCTGAAAGAGATTTTAAATACCTATATATTAGAAAAACCCCAGAAGTCACCACATTTTCAAAACTGCACCCTCAAATAATTCAAAACAGCATTTGGGAAGTTTGTTAACTCTTAAACAATATGGCATTGGAATTTATATATTTCATATTTTATGATATGTTCATTTAGCTCTAAAATATTCACAATGATCTTGTTATGCAATTTCTTACGAGAAAGAAAATACTGATGGTTGAGCACATGGCAATGTACGAAATGGATGGAGTGACAAAAGGCTTTTGAAAATCAGATTGTGCCAGAATAGTTTTCAGATGACATGTATATTTTTCAGACCCAGAGTTTGGGAACTATACCCCTTAAGAAATTTTCAAGGGGTATAGTCAGTCAGTGTTTTACAGATTTTATTAACATTGGGATGTGTAAATGAAAAATTACTAAAACATGACTTTATCCCCAAAGTTTTCATTTTCACATGGAGTTAAAGGAGAAAAAGCACCCCATAGTTTGTTAAACAATGGCAATACCTCACATGTAATCTGCTGTATGGGTACATGGTGGGGCTCAGAATGGAAAGGGTGCTATTTGGCTTTTGGAGGGCAGATTGTGCTGGAATCATTTTCTGGTGCCACGTCACATTTGCAGAGACCCTAAATTACTAATACAATGGAAGCCATCCCCAAAGTGACTCCATTTTGGAAACTACTCTCTTCTAGGAATTTCTGAATGGGTATTATCATTTTGAGCCCAAGACTGCTTCCCGAAATTTAATATAAAAAGTGAAAATATAAACTTTTGAAGACATATATATACCATTTCAGTGTCACTTTGTGTCATCAAAGTCATGCACTTCTAAAGAAGGGGCAGTGAGCTTTTTAGCTTTTGTAGTATATATATTTAGAAGGACTTTCTGGCTGCCATTCTGTTTTTTTTTTTTTTCTTTTAAATGTAGATTGTGAGCCCCACATAGAGCTCACAATGTACATTTTTCCCTATCAGTATGTCTTTTTTGGAATATGGGATGAAAATCCACGCAAACACATGGAGAACATACAAACTCCTTGCAGATGGTTTTTTGCCCTTGGCAGGATTTGAACACCTGGACTCCAGCACTGCAAGGCTGCAGTGCTAACCACTGAGCCACTGTGTGGCCCCTTGCCATTCTGTTTTTGTAGAGCCCTGGAGGTGCCAATTTTACCCAAGAGGTGACCCCGTTTTGTAGTGGCAATTTTGGGGTCTCTGCAAACGTGACATGGCATCCAAAACCCAACAATCTAAATCTGCTCTCCAGAAACACACAGCGCACCTTCACATCTACACACTGTTGTACTCAGGAATAATGCTACTTAACAATGTCATATATCTTTGTCCCCAAATGAAGCCTGTATTGAAAGGAATCATGTATTGGGCGGTGGTGCAGGAGGTGGTAGGTTTATGCAGTTACATCATTTGTTTATTATGTGGCTATAACAGAATGTGCTTCCTATGCCGTAATACACTTATTTATTTGATATGTTGTAATCTACATCTATTTATATTACACATCTTTACTGGATATTATTACCTCAGCATCTATAGCATTATATTTGTGGTTTGTACCAGTTGCATGTTACTCACATGCTAATAGGTAAATAAAACTATTAGTATTTTGTGTTTTTCACCATATAAAACATTCTGACACTAGTAAGTGTCAGAACATTTTGAGCAACAGGACCAATTACATTGCAGGACTCATTTCCTTCTCCAAAGTATCTTCTGCTCTGAATCCAGCACATGAGGTCTAAAGACCAGAGATGGACCAATATCAGATTTTGGCGACCATTTTTGGCATAAACATCTTACAGTGCAGTGTTATTTACTGAGTTGTCCAGTCCGTTTTTTGTACTGATGATTTGTTCTCAGGAAAATCCATCAATTTTCCTGAGAACATCATTGGGGGTTTGATGACTGAGACCCCCATGTGATTCCATCAGTGTTCAGATTGCATATTGTTTGTTTCATAGCAGTTGTTCAAATGAATGAATTTGTCCCATAGTAAATTTTGGACATTTTTCTCATCTCTATAAATGAAACATTGCATGTTTTTCACCTGGTCCCAGTCATAGGAGTTACTACTTGGACACTGGACACATGGACCTTTGGCCACTCAGGGGCATGTTACCCACTGTGTAACCCAAGCAACTGCATGGGCCAAAAAGATCAGGAGGCCCCCTGCTGACCACTGACCATTGACCACCAGTATAAGCCGAATTTTTCAGCCCAGTTTTTGTGCTCAAAAAGCCCCCCTCGGCTTATACTCGAGTCAGCAAAAAAAAAAAAAAAAAAAAAAAAAAATATATATATATATATATATTTTTTTTTTTAGGAGGGGGGAGGGGTCTATGACCAGCCACAATATCAATGTATAGAATCTCCCATACAATAGTGCAAAAAATAAATAAATAAATAAAAGTTCTAAATCACTCCTTTCCCTAGAATACATACAAAAGTAGAAAATTACTGCAAAACACATACACATTAGGTATCCCTGTGTCTGAAAGTGCCCGGTCTACTGAATATAGGGTATCTGCAGTGCTCCTGTTCTGTCGGGAAGGGGTTAATACCAGCATTACAGATACACTATATTCAGCCAGACTGAATTCCAAGTGGGGGAAGAAAAAACCCCAGTCCAGAAATTTGGCACTGATTCTGGCACGGAATCCGCGTCAGAATCAGCGCTGAAAAAAAGACTCCCATTGACTTCAATGGGTTCCATTTTCCTCTTGGAACCCATTGAAGTCGATGGAAGTCTTTTTTTTCAGCACTGATTCTGACGTGGATTCCGCGCCTGATTCAGCATCAAATTCCTCCGTGTGAATGAACCCTTAGACTTTCACACTTCCCACACATATGAAGGATATATAAGCTAAAGTTACATATTAATGAGCTGTTTTAGCTAAATCATGGTCTTGTGGCTGACATTACTTCTGGAGGGGCTATGTATACACTCTAAGATTTATACTATAGATTATATAGTGTATATATATATATATATATATATATATATATATATATATATATATCTCTGCTCCAACTGCAAAGGTTAAAAGGTTGCAGAAGCAAGCCAAAGCATATTTGTTTGTTTTTTTTTGTTTTTTTACCCATGCAAAATCTCACCCGACACGTAACCATAGCTATATAATTAGCCAGTGCTAAATGTCCCACATTTGATGAGTCAATTCGATGTGCCATGATTTACACTCCTGTGATTCAGTACAATTTGATATTAAAACAAAGGCTCTAAAAAATGCATTAAGGCTAAATTAGCTGGAGCCAGGGAGTGGGTTGAGATACCTACCTCTCACTGCAGACAAGCCATCTGCTTCCCTGAGTGTCATTGCCTTTATCTTCTTACCATTCATTCCAGATATAGCAATTTCAAACAGTAATGTCCCTCCTGCCACATTTGCCTGGGAATTAAATAAACAGAATAATGGGTCAATTGCCGCTCTCCAATTTGAGAAGCCAGTTTAATAGCTTTGTAAAAAAGCACATGGACCATATGCGGCAGCAAAAATATAATGGCTTGGATGTGGAGCGCATGCACAAATGTCGAGGGGAAACGAATACAAGGATGAGATTGTTTGCCTGGAAATATAGTCATAAGAACTAATGATAGAACACATAAAGGATATGCTTATGATAATATCTGCTCCAAACAGAATATTGCTTTTTCCTAAATAAGTCGTACCATATAGACATTAATTAGGCAATGTTTCCTTTGCCTGGAATGCAGCCCGCTTGATATTATTAGACCTTATGGCAACAGTATCTAGCTTAGTTTCCCTCATTTTAAAGCATCATATTATAAATCAAAGCTGCACTTCCAGAAATGTATCCAGCAAAGTGTCTATGGTAAGTATGAGGAAGTATTTTATGGTGAATTTATAGAAGAAACATTTGTGTAGTGAGATTGCCATCAGTTCTCAATAAAGCAATCACAAATGGCTGAAACAATTTCACAGTCTGTCAAATGCTCATAAATGTGCAAACATAGATAGAAAGTGGCTGGGGCTCAAGATTTCAGGAAAGGATTTAGGAAAATCAAAGAAGGTAATTTGCAACATAGAAAATGGTCAAGGTGACATGCGCCGATATCTTTGATGATGTCATACAACTTTGTACATGTCTGATGTATTAGTTTTCTCGCAAGATGGCTCAGTGTGTGGAGAAAGACATGTTTGCACTAGAAAATGGAAAAAGAGAAATCATCAAGGCATGAAGAAAAGGGGATGTCAGCGGTATTCTACTTATCTAACATTGGTCAATACTTAATTCCACTGCTACCTTGTTATTGGTCAAATAACACGGAGAGGGATCACAGCGGGTGAGTTACCACCATTTTAACCCACTGTGATCCACAGTAGCAACACTATGGGAGATATACAAGTGCTGTGGGTTTTAATCATAGCATGTGGATTATTGCTACAGGCGACCTTGTGGTGCAGAGGTTGAAAGTCAAGAGAGGCCACAGTGAAATCTGAATCTGTGCCGCAGCAAAAAAACACCCAGTCATAGTAGATGATCCATTGCAGTGTGTGTGGCCTCACCCTTGGGGACAGTAAGATATCCCATAGTGTCAATCTAATCCCAACAGTAACTCCTCATATACAAGGGCAGCTATTCCATAATGTACCGTATTTTAGAAATATTCTCCCCTAGAAGCAACGCTTGAAAGGGAGAATACCTCTATAATATGGCCTTCAGTAGATTAGTACAATGTTTTCTGTTGGATTTTATAAGAATGCAGCATAAAAATCCTCTTGATGTCTTTGTATGACATACAAGACATGTAGGGGTACAGTATGGCCACATAGACATGGGCTTACCTATTACAGTTCATTACATCTCAGACAGTATATGGAACCATAATACATTTATGTGTATGAGCCCTAAGGTTAAGTTCACTCATTGCTGTGACTACACCCCAATGATACCTAAAATAGTGCAATACATTATAAAGAATTGCCATACTCATAAAAGACTTGATGGTTGTAAATTTATTATGGACTTAAACCATTTTATGGTTCACTCATGAGGTTCTGTGTGTCTAATATATTGTAATATGCACCAAATGTATGTATACTTTAACTAGTTGTGTTTTATTGCACCTAGACTTTGGTCAATAATGGATTATTTTAATTGTTTTGGTATGAAAAACCATAGCAGTGATATAGCTATGTATGTTGTTATTTGGTCACATATGTAAAATATGACACCTATACGATAACATCTCAGAATTGAAATACATAAATGAGAAAACTCACAAGATATTTTACAAGAGAATAGTCACTATATGAGCATGTACATATAGAAGTGCTCAACCTTATCTTAGCTTCATTTTCAAGGGAAGCAATTCAATACAATATAACATACTTGCAAAACCCTTGAAAGGTCAGAGTGCACAACCATTGGGTGGCCACAAATTGGTTCTCTCAAGGCACACAGAGCGGGACATGTCCAAACAACAGGAAAGGTAAGGAAGGAGTCATCTGTATATTATGGAAAAAATCTTAAATTTACCGTATATACTCGAGTATAAGCCGACCCGAATATAAGCCGAGGCCCCTAATTTTACCACAAAAAACTGGGAAAACTTATTGACTCTCCCCCCGACTCCAACTCCCCCCCCCCACTTTACTAGCTTTGGCAATGCCAAATATCCATTCGGATGTGCCAATAAAGCGTATTTGATTTGATAAGCCAAGGGGGGGAAATGCAGCAGCTACTGGAAAATTAAAAAAATTAAAATGGTTGGAGTTTTTGGGTGCAGTAGATGCTGGGTGCTGGGGAAGGGGAGGGGGTGTTTTGGTTGTCTGTCTGCCCCTTCCCTGAGCTTGAGGACTGTTTTTTCTTCCCCCACAGTCTGGCTGAATATAGGGTATCTGCACTGCTCCTATTAACCCCTTCCCGATGGAACAGGAGCACTGCAGATCCCCTATATTCAGTAGACTGGGCACTTTCAGACACAGGGATACCCAATGTGTATGTGTTTTGCAGTAACTTTCTACTTTTGTATGTATTCTAGGGAAAGGAGTGATTTAGAACACTAATTTTTTTAAATCTTTTTTTTTTTTTTTGCACTATTTTATGGGAGATTCTATACATTGATATTGTGGCTGGGCATAGACCCCCAACCCCCCCCCCCCCCACACACACACACACACACACACACACTACTAAAAATATATATATATATATATATATATATATATATATATATATATATATTTTTTTTTTTTTTATTATTATTTTTTTTTGCTGACTTGAGTATAAGCCGAGGGGAGCTTTTTCAGCACAAAAACTGGGCTGAAAAATTCGGCTTATACTTGAGTGTAAACAGTAACCTGAACAGGGTCAGGCTATATAAAATTAAGTGCAATAATAACTATAAATAAGGTTAATAAAATATCTGACGCTTTACTGTTATGTTACTGGCAATACAAGGAACAGGTTTTTTAACATAAAATTAGAATATTGCAATCCACACTGATAATTAAATCTGTGAAATTCATTCATCGCTTCTGGTGTAAATGATGACGCTCTTATGTACATAGACATTTATCTATTGTGGCATGTACTTTGATAAGCAGTCTAAAATATTCATTAGCATACATATCTTCTTCTGGATAATTTTGATATGATTCTTTGAGAGATTTAGATTACAGTGGACTTGTCTTATAAAAATAATATCTGTATTTTACATAAAATGCTTTAGTATATATACCAAAGAGCCGCCTATATTATGGAGGGCATTCATCATAACAAATGCATAAAGGGTATATTACACTCCAGTCATTTGCTTTACAATATACAGTTACGTTTTAGTTCTCATTGGTATGGCCATGTTGGTCAGTCGTAAGAGGTAATAAGACCTAATGAGGCATGCATTAAAGTTATGGGGTCATATCATCCCTATGTACACAGAGCAATTTTCTTGGTAATTCAAAAGAAAAAAAATATCTATGAAGGATTTATGAACACAGTGTGCTGGAGTGAGAAGAACCTAATGTATTATAAGGCCCACACATGCTTAAATTAGGTGGATCCTCCATGTGGCAAAAAGCCAAATCTACACCAACTTGAAGCTGGCATTCATTTCATGTATTATTTATATAAACTTCTAAAGTAAAGTATCTGAACTATTCTAAACATCTCAGAGAATTATCCAAAGATCTTCCTTCTGTATTTCCATGTAATCGAAGACAGACTCAATGATGTTGAGATCAGGTCTCTATGGGGGCCATATCATTACGCCCAGGATTCCCTATTCTTCCTTATGCTGAAGATAGTTCTTAATGACACCACTGTATGTTTGGGGTCTTTGTCCTGATATAGAATAAATTTGGAGACAAGCAGATGCCTCCCCGATGGAACAAACTGCCTTTTGTTACAGATTTGAAGAAACACAAAGACACGGGAAGCATTGCAAAAGAGGTGGCCAGGGATAAGTAAGGTAGGTATTACTTCTTTTATTATTTTTTAGAACCAGTTTCTAAAAAGTTTTTCCTGACTGGGCAATATAATATGGAGGTATCATTTAGTTCACACCAATGCTTCATTCTGCTATATTATATATGCCAAATGGTGTTCTGCATTGTCATTTCTCTTGTAGAATTCATTGCCAAACATTAAAAAATTGTCACTAAATAATTTTGCTTTACTTTGTTAAATATTTTACAGCTAGGCATATCAGATTGTATTCTGGATGGAACAACAGAGCTTGGTTTCATTGAGCACCACAAAACAGTACTATAGATCACCAGTCCTCCGCTCTTCAGACATTTGACATGGAGGAAGAGTTGGGTTGACCTTATATACAAAGGAAAATTGGGGAAATGTCTACATATACAAGACTAATGGAAATCACATATACTCGAGGGTTTGAGTCAACACATTATCCAAAGACTATGCCACCATTTTCATTCAAAGAAATTTTCACTGAGGAAAGACAAAAATACACCACTTAACAACCCAGTTGTCACTTGTGAGTTGCAGTGTGGCTTGGCTTTGTACATCTTGCCTAAATAAAGATATCACTGAATAAAGATATATATTCATTACTTTTGCGGTTGCCCTGGATTGGAGTCTGGGATTGGAACCTTGCGTCTTTGGGTTAAATTCAGACTGTGGCCTGTGCAGTTCATTTTGCAGTTACTAGGGCACGAGTTGGTCTAGAAGATCTGCCATGTCCTGTATTTCGCAAACTACCCATTGATATGGCCAGGCAGTATCAATGTATCATTTTCCCTATGGTGGTGCTGCAGGTTGGCTGAATGTGGTGGAAGTACTCTTTCTCAATGAAGAGACACAGCAATGTATGGAGCATAGAAACATTATACTTCAAACATTGCTTGATGGGGAAAAAGTATGCAAATTGAGCTATACCACAACTAGAGACATGCATATGCATGATATACTTTTTATAAGCTCAGAGAAAACAGCTCAGCAAATTCATTAAGACTGCGGTTTACCAGTCCACTAATAGACTATTACACAAAATAGAGTGTGCTCCTCCATTGTAGAGCACCGGCTTTTATTATAAATAGAAGCTGTCAATACAAAATGTTTTCATAATGCCGTATGAAAGGACTAGCTGAGTGTTAAAATCCATTTCCATCAATCACAGGCTGCCAATCATATTTATAGATCATGATCTCAGAATTCCTCAGGAAGCAAAAGCTAATTATCTACAAGTCCTATAAGGAACCTAGCAAGCACAAGATTGTAGTCACCTTGAACCTCACCGGCCAGAGCACTAACTCCACAGAGACCTGTGTCAGATTGAGATGGACAGCCAGCAATAAGTTTGCGTGCTATGCCTGAAATGGAGGAAAAAATTATTAACTATAAGAAATGTTTATTTTCTGGAACCCTGAGATGACAGTTCGCTGTATTCTCGTGCATAACACATTGAGCAGCAGATGTCCAGGGCCTGATGTATAGACTTGTCATGCAAATTGGTTATCGAGAAAGACATTTCACCCCAATCTCAGACAAAAGAAGGTTAATGTTATTCACAATCACCACCTCATTTTTTATTTTTTTAAATATTGGTCATCGCTTTTCTCCTACAGTATTTTCTTTGTTTCCTTCTAAAAAGTGCAATGCATATATTTTATTATAGGAGCATTTAACTGTATTTGCCATACTGTGCTACATAGGGGAGAATTTGCCGAAGCAAAAATGCGTTGTTCAACTATCTTTATATGAATCAATTGTATAAAATATTATAAACACTTTGCAATTGTTAAGATAGCAGATGCAGTTCAGAGCCAAAGTAAGAACCAGTACTAGATATACCAATTAAAATGGTTAACACGGCGCCGTGTGTTCAACACCCCCCAAGGCCGCACCAACTCCAAACCCACAATGGTGTTCACCAGAGCCTCAGATGGTGGGGATGGATTCAGCCGCACTGCTGGGCAGAGCGGTATTGGTTGGGAAACGCCGAACACACAGTGCATTACAAATCACGGCAAACCAAACACTGAGATTTCTTACCAGCAGATGTTTTGGGTTGCGGTGTTGGTCCAAGGATCCAGAAGGCTGTGGTGGGTGGTCAGCAGGTGACGAGAGAGAATAAATCATAGTTGTACGGTCCGGGTCGTCAGCAAGAGGGCAATGCTGTACAAAGGGAAATCCAAATGGAACATCAGGAAGGCTGAGTCAGTAACAGGAACAGAAGCGGAGTACAAAGCAGAGTTCAGGAAGCAGAGGTCTAGAGGCAAGCCAAAGTCATTAACAGGAACAGGCAGAGTATGGAATCAGGAGACAGAGGCAAGGTCAAAGGTCAAGGCAAAAAATGTCAGAACACAGGTAATCACATCAGGAGGAACGCTTACTACCCGGACATGGAGATCAACTGAATAGCCAGCAGCGGTCTGGAGTCAGAGCCCTCCTTAACTAGGCTCCAGCCCGCTGCTAGGCAGAAACTGGTAGTTCCCCGTCCGGCTCAGGAGGAGATCGGCAACCCACACACAATGCTGTGGAGGTTCCTGCCTGCCTCCCTAGACCCAGAAGCGGGGACTTGGGAGTGCAGTGGGAAGAGGGTCAGCAGCCTCTGTGCAGCACTGTGGAGGCTCCGCTCTAATAGAAGCAGAAACAGAGACTTAGCAAAATAGGAGCCTTTAATCACAACTCAAGTACTTTATTAATTTCAGTACAGATCTGGACATGGCTGTTTCTGAGTAAAAGTCAGTTATGGAATATATTCTACTCAACTTACAGTGTTCAGTGTACGGCAGTTAGTCTCCATCCACTGAATCAGGGAGAAATGCAAAGGTAAATACCACTAAAACACAAAATCTAAGTCAACTTGTAATGGACAGTATGTTGTGGACCAACTGTCTCACCAAACTGAATTGCCACTCATAAGTACACCAAGTATCCCTCCAGTCTTCTCCCTGTAAACTCTACACAGGCATCAGGACTTTGCTGCATGCAGACCACCAGGTCACTACCTCTTGGAGCTGTCCTACTAATCCGATTAGGTTATTAAAAACCCATAGTTCACTCTTAACAGGGGGAAAGGCTACAACTATGAAAGTAAAGAGAATGGGGCCAGACCCTTTTAAATAGGGTCCTATTATTATCTACCCTAAAATTACTATAAATGCTAGAACAATCTTTGAGTGATATATTTATTTTAAAGTTTCTGTATCTGGTTTCCTACTGATGTGGGAAAATGAGCATGAAATATCCCATGCCTTGGCATTGTCTGTGACACAAATGGACAGTGAGACTTTTCTTGCAAAGTGTGAGGGCACCAGGCCCTTGTTGTCTCAATAGACGAGCTAGAAGGATGTGTCTAATTGCTTGGAGACATTGATCAGTGTCCCAGTGAATTCAAGGATGTGGGGATGCATTGGCTGTGCTCCTGTGTTAACAGACTACCTTAGCAGAGGACTACTGAGCATCATCTTGATGATGTAGTGACGCTTTCGACACCGTACAGCAGTGATGGTGAACCTTTTGGAGACCAAGTGCCCAAATCCAAATCCAAAAACCACTAATTTATCGCAAAGTGCCAACACGGCAATTTAACCTTAATCCTTAATAATTTTGCAGATCCACTATTGTGGACAGTTACGAACCCGAAAAATAGAGTACACTAAACTATTACCTTAATTTGAAAGGTAATAGTTTGCATTTGGCATAATTTTGAACAATTAATGTTCACTATTTACATCACACAGGATCTGTTTTATAGTGACCATGCAATGTTATTACAACCTGTAATAATATCACTTGTCTGTTATAAAACAGACACTGTGTGATATAAATAATGAGGGCCCCCACACAGTACACTTTGCTCCCCACTGGCCCCCACACAGTACAATCTGCTCCAAAGTGGTTCCCACACAGTATAATCTGTTCCGAAGATAGGTGCCCAAAGAGAGGGCTTTGAGTGCCACCTCTGGCACACGTGCCATGGGTTCTCCACCATGGCCATACAGGATACACATTACGTCATACGACGCAGGTGAGCAGTATTTTCCAAAGAAAGGGGATTTGATTGAGTGCTTCAGGCAGTGTGGTAGCCATACACCTTTGTAACTAGCTGTAGACCACTGTCATGCTAGTGAGAATAGGCTAAGAGCCACCATTGTGGGTGTCTAGTTACTGCACAGAGTTTGCATTTTTAGTGCTTAGTGCTGGACCTTTCTGTTTCTTCCTAACTCCTAATATCCATGCTGATTACTTTACATACTTTGTGACTCTGTACTGAAGTACATTGGTATGTTAATTACTGTAGGTGTTGGATGATTTTTTTTATTGGTTGTGCACATTTATTGCTTATTCATGTTACTTATTGCTAATTCATGGGCTACCTTGTGTTTTAATTCTGGGATTAAAAGTTAAGTTTTATTTGTTTTGTGATATTTGATATTGTGGTATCACTATGAAGAGATTCTCCAGGTACAAAGGCATAGCTAGGAGTTTGGCACAGGAGGGGGCAAACATATCGAAGTGGGCCTGCTACCTGGGTATAATAATATTATCACTTTATAGTGGCTGTATAGCGGTAGATAGTGGCTCTACATAGGGCTCTGCTGATAGTTTAAAGAGGGCCTTTCATATCCTTGGGCATATGTGGTTTTATATACCGCTAGAAAGCCAGCAGCACGCTGAATTCAGCGCACTGTTGTCTTTCCCGTTATGTACCCTGGGTGAAGAGCCATCGGTGCCTTTACTAATAGCTATTCACTGTCAGATGGGCGTTCCTGGCAGTCTAATTGACTCCTGACAGTAGTGTGTATAGAGCCAGTGGCGTAACTACCAGGGTAGCAGGGGTAGCAGCTGCCACAGGGCCCGACAGCGACAGCCCCTACCACTACATTTTTTTTTCCTTAATAGGCCGTTACTTCCAGCCGGTAACGGGCCCTATTTACTTACCAATCCTGGCAGTGGCGGGGATCGGTAAGTGACGCCACAGGCCCCACAAACACTATTATTATACTCGGGGGTCTTTTCAAACCCGCAAGTATAATGATCAGAGGCCTGGGAGAGGTAAGGAAACATAAAAAATACAGTTACTTACCTCTCCGCACTCCATACAGGCTTTGGGCCTAGTTGTGTGACGTCCCTGACGTCACTTGACCGGGAGCTGCATCCCGGTTCATGTGAAGTCCGGATGTCATTGAAGATGGCCAACACCATCGAGGACTGTAGGGGAGACAGGGAATAGGTAAGTGACAGTGTTTTTTATGTTTGTATCCCCCCCTTGGTCTACGATTTTTATACTCTGGGGTCTGAAAATTATAGTATAATAATTGTTCATGGGTGTCCACAGTGGGGCATAATACTGTGTGCAGGGGCCACAATGGGGCATAATAGTATGTGCAGCAGCCACTATGGGGCATAATACTGTGTACTGGGGCCACTATGGGGTATAATACTGTGTGCAGGGGCCACTATGGGGAATAATAGTATGTGCAGGGGCCACTATGGGGTATAATACTGTGTTCAGGGGCCACTATGGGGCATAATAGAGCGCGCATGAATGGGGGGGTTTAGGTCAGTCAGTCGAGGTCCTCATGTCGGTAAGGAAGGGGAAGTCCCATGTCAAAAGTTTGCCATGGGGCCCCGCCTTTCCTAGTTACATCACTGTATAGCGCTATACTGTGAAGGGGCATTCCTTATTGCCCAGCCATGATGCTGAGTGGTGAGGAATGCCCCCTCTCCTCCCTGACAGTATTCATCCATAGACTAGTACTGGGGGAATGCCCTTCTGACAGTGAAGAGCTATTGGTAATGGCATTGATAGCTCTTCACCCGGGGCACATAACGGGAAAGCCAACAGTGCGCTGTGATTCTTATTTTCTTTTATTGCCTTGTATGCCAAAAAACTGTCGTACAAGGCATATTATATCTGGGACTATAAATCCAGTGGAATTTATAAGGATTCACAGCATTATGATGATATGTCCTTGTTTGTTTTTTTTAACCAATTTCTCTAAATGTCACCTTTTGGCGTTATATGTATTAAGGATGACAAACAGCCATGTTCTTTCTATAATTATGACCTTCTACATAACAACATGATTGCCCCTCCATTCTGTAAGAAGTAAAGCTAGACTTTCTTCCAATTATTCTGGTCATTGCTTTTATACGTCTGCATTTAGCCCTACAATTCTATTCATGTAACAGATAATAGGTCAATACTTCCAAAATGACCCATATATATGGTAATACATAGAGAGAAAACAAGTAATTAGCATAACATTTGCATCTATTCTTCTTACTGTATGTGCCAAGAAGAATAAACAGCCTATAAAATAGAAATGACATAAAAAGAGGCCTGGATTTCTAAACTCTAAGATTAGAACTCACATCTATTGGTGTTAACGTACGCTGCTAGGATTCTTAGCTGACAAAATTTATATTACCATTACAATATGAAATATTCAGCGATGTGCAGACAGCTGTAGACAAATCCGTGGCAGCAGGAACATATAACAGAGATAACCTGTCACCATGTAATAGTTTAATGGTCAATATCTACTTTAGTAATTATTAGAAACTGCTCCTGGCCATTGTGCCCATAGGCAATAGTTGTGATAGAAGATATTACTAGGAAAAACAGTTTACAGAGCTTTTTAATGATATTACTATTACAACAATTACTTTTTGGTGGTATGTGGAACTCATGCAGTAAACAGGACCAGACACTTAGTGGACTGAAACTAGCATCCTGTAAAAAATACCTTTGGAGACATTTTCCCTAGACAAAATACCATATATTGTGTGGTTAAGTTGGAGGGAACACATCAGGTGTAGTGATGAGCGAGTACTGTTCGGATCAGCCGATCCGAACAGCACGCTCGCATAGAAATGAATGGACGTAGCCGGCATGCGGGGGGTTAAGCGGCCGGCCGCCGTCAAAGTGGAAGTACCAGGTGCATCCATTCATTTCTATGGAGCGTGCTGTTCGGATCGGCTGATCCGAACAGTACTCGCTCATCTCTAGTCAGGTGGTTATTCTACCATAAACTGGCACCACCATGTGCAGGATCAATTAATAACCTTTTCATTGGTGCAACAACAGTGAAGTTATAAAGGTTTGAAAGCCCAAATGTTATACGTAAATTGTAGTCTTGTGGGCGAGGGACAGCTTCAGCCTAGTCACATTGCCTGCTTGGTTGCCTCTTGGGCATGATTGACATCTTCCTTCCACTCCCTTAACTCCATGAGGTCACCAGGAAGATGTCAGTCATGCCCAAGAGGTGAGATTAGCAAAGGAACAGGGTGACTAGGCAGAAGCTGCTCCCGCCCCTGTGACTACTTAGATTAATTTGCACATGACTTTTTATGCTTTCATACATTTATAACTTCACTTTGTTGCAACAGAAAGATTACATGTGGGAATTACAGTCCTATGAAAAAGTTTGGGCACCCCTATTAATCTTAATCATTTTTAGTTCTAAATATTTTGGTATTTGCAACAGCCATTTCAGTTTGATATATCTAATAACTGATGGACACAGTAATATTTCAGGATTGAAATGAGGTTTATTGTACTAACAGAAAATGCGCAATATGCATTAAACCAAAATTTGACCAGTGCAAAAGTATGGGCACCTCAACAGAAAAGTGACATTAATATTTAGTACATCCTCCTTTTGCAAAGATAACAGCCTCTAGTCGCTTCCTGTAGCTTTTAATCAGTTCCTGGATCCTGGATAAAGGTATTTTGGACAAACAATTCAAGTTCAGTTAAGTTAGATGGTCGCCGAGCATGGACAGCCCGCTTCAAATCATCCCACAGATGTTCAATGATATTCAGGTCTGGGGACTGGGATGGCCATTCCAGAACATTGTAATTGTTCCTCTGCATGAATGCCTGAGGATTTGGAGCGGTGTTTTGGATCATTGTCTTGCTGAAATATCCATCCCCGGCGTAACTTCAACTTCATCACTGATTCTTGAACATTATTCTCAAGAATCTGCTGATACTGAGTGGAATCCATGCGACCCTCAACTTTAACAAGATTCCCGATGCCGGCATTGGCCACACAGCCCCAAAGCATGATGGAACCTCCACCAAATTTTACAGTGGGTAGCATGTGTTTTTCTTGGAATGCTGTTTCTTTTTGGACGCCATGCATAACTCCTTTTTTTATAACCAAACAACTCAATTTTTGTTTCCAAAATGAAGCTGCCTTGTCCAAATGTGCTTTTTCATACCTCAGGCAACTCTATTTGTGGCGTACGTGCAGAAACGGCTTCTTTCTCATCACTCTCCCATACAGCTTCTATTTGTGCAAAGTGCGCTGTATAGTTGACCGATGCACAGTGACACCATCTGCAGCAAGATGATGCTGCAGCTCTTTGGAGGTGGTCTGTGGATTGTCCTTGACTGTTCTCACCATTCTTCTTCTCTGCCTTTCTGATATTTTTCTTGGCCTGCCACTTCTGGGCTTAACAAGAACTGTCCCTGTGGTCTTCCATTTCCTTACTATGTTCCTCACAGTGAAAACTGACAGGTTAAATCTCTGAGACAACGTTTTGTATCCTTCCTCTGAACAACTATGTTGAACAATCTTTGTTTTCAGATCATTTGAGAGCGGGCTGGCCATGTTCGGCGACCATCAAACTTAACTGAACTTGAATTGTTTTGTAGAAAGAAATGGTCCAAAATACCTTCATCCAGGATCCAGGAACTGATTAAAAGCTACAGGAAGCGACTAGAGGCTGTTATCTTTGCAAAAGGAGGATGTACTAAATATTAATGTCACTTTTCTGTTGAGGTGCCCATATTTTTGCACCGGTCAAATTTTGGTTTAATGCATATTGCGCATTTTCTGTTAGTACAATAAACCTCATTTCAATCCTGAAATATTACTGTGTCCATCAGTTATTAGATATATCAAACTGAAATGGCTGTTGCAAACACCAAAATATTTAGAACTAAAAATGATTAAGATTAATAGGGGTGCCCAAACTTTTTCATAGGACTGTATTTGATACTAAATCCGATGAGGCCAGTTTATGATAGGAAAAAACACCTGACAGGTTCCCTTTAAAGCACCCATATTCATAAGCTCAAAAGCCATACAAACTCACTAATTTCGGCAGTAATAGACAACTTTCTTATGTGTATGAGGGTATGCCAACCCTTCTCTGATAGAGGATGTCAGGGGAAAGAAGGATCAGGCATGTTGAATTTTAACATACTCGGCCTTTGCACCCACCAGAGATAAGTGATAGTGTCTTATTTCCCTCTCCCTAATGTGAACTGTAAGAAGGTGACAGGCAGAGTGCTGGAGTCCCGATATATCTCTCCAAAGTTTCTGACCTATGTATGGTCCAGTGCAGGTCTTGAGTAGGACGCAGCCTAGGTGTGAGTCCTAGGATCATTACTGAGCCATAAAAGGTTGCTGAGCCTGCACTTCAGGACGGATCCTGGGAGTGAGAAGAGGTGCCTGGGTCTGTCCTGAAACTGTGAGTCTGGCGAGACTGTACTGTGCTCCTTTTTGTTGATTTGTGTGGCTGGTAGTAATCCACCCGTACAGTTAGAACTAGTGCTCTGACGAGCAGGGTTTTGTTTCACATTCTTTGTCTGAAGTTAAGGCTGTATTGTATTTTGCTCCTTTTGTGCCTGAAGTGAAGGTTTATTTATTTTGCTGTTTTTCTAAATAAACTTGTTTGCTACAAGATTTTTGTCCCTATCTCTGACTAGTTGGGTCCACACCATTGCTGCTACCAAGCGACCTTCACCACAGGACACAAGCAACTCTTCCAAAATTAAGGTGCATGGGGGGAGTCAGGAATAATACTTAAAAAGAGTCTCCCACCACCAAAATTCCTTGTAAACCACTAATATAGTGTTGTAGAGCCAGTGTGACATTGCTGTAATGTGTGAGTAACTGCCCCTACTATAACATGCCAGTGGTTTGTAAGTGGTATTGGTGGTGATAGACTTTCTTTATAGCACTTAAGACGACTACTGAGAAAAGACTTGTTAAGCAATTCACTCAATATACAAGGCATTCCTGTTATTTTACCTGTTCTTAAATGGAGAGATACAGGAGCTTTCCTCCATTACAGCAGCTCAATGATTAATGGTGATTTAGCCGCAGACACAAAGGACACAACATAGGAAACTGTTTCGGTATAAAGTCCTGACAAAACCAGCAGTGAGATAAGATAAATGTTTCACTGTAAAACATCTTCATTGATTTTTATTTTATACAAGAAAACACAGATAAATTTCACTTACGATAAAAATACTACTTCACTGTGGACTGCCTGAAGTTACAATAGGGGTATAATTAAAGGGAAACTGTCAGCAGGTTTCACTCTTCAAAACAGCTATCAAAGCTATATAGGTGATGGAGAATAGAATAACTATACATTTGTGCATGGTCATGCAAAGAAATTTGAAGTCAAAGAAGTTTCAAAGCTTCTCATGCCAGAAGTGCTAAGATGATGATTTCTTCATGTGCAAGTCCCTTGGATCTCTGCAATGGACAAACCCCTCCCCTCTGACAAATCTAGCATCCAATCAAAAGGCCACTTGAGGAGTCACTCAGAGCAGAGGAGAGGAGCTGGGGCATATTTATTGCACCGGTGCCATGAACTATACAACTTCGATATCTTGGTTTTGTAGGAAGGAGGATCATAAATACAGACATATAGACACTGATATCCCCTTCACCTATATAACATAGCTGTTTCAACTAATATGTGTCCAGCTGCCACCAAATGAGGGGAAGATGAAACCCCATCGACTGTTATACCCCCTAATCACCCAATCACCGCCGGACATTTCTTCCCCCCCCCCTAATTACCCACCCCCACATATCCCAACACCCTCCCCACCACCACCATACCAACCATTCCCTCTGGCACCAATAAAGCTCTTCTGACTTGTTTTAATCTGATTGGATGATGAGAAGAGGAAATTCTACATCCTACTGGGAGAAGAGGAGTCGGCTGTGGAGATCGCTGCCCCATAGGTGTCCACCTGCCACAAACTAAGAGGAAGATAAGACCCCAAAGACTATTATACCCCAAATCACCCACCCCACCCCCCATACCCACCATTATCCCCAACCCCAACTCTCCCCCCCACTTTACTTGCTTTGGCAATGACAAATATCTATTCAGATGTACCAATAAAGCTCCTTTGATTTGATAGTAATAGGTTAATAAAGTATATTACAAAAATGTTCTCCAAACATCCCCCTATACAATAGTAAAATAACTGACAAAGCACTGACACTTTAAGGGTGGGTTCACATCTGCGCCCGTCTACGGTTTAGCCAATCCCACGGGTTTCTGTCTTCTGCCCTGAGAAACTGGACAGGGGACGAAACCCGTCAGTCGGTTTTCAAACCCATTCACTTGAATGGGTTTGCAAATTGACTGCCCGTGTGCATCTTCTGCCTGTCTGTGGCAAAACCTCTTTTTTTAGTCAGACACAAAGTCGGACATGGAGAACTTTGTGTCCGGTTAAAAGAAACGGTTTCGCCGTGGACAGGCAGAAGACGCACACGGGCAGTCACTTTGCAAACCCATTCAAGTGAATGGGTTTGAAAACTGACTGCCGGGTTTTGTCCCCTGTTCAGTTTCTCGGGGCAGAAGATGGAAACCCGCCAGATTGGCTAAAGTGGAGACCAGTCGCAGATGTGAACCCACCCTTAGTAGTAATATATAAAAGCCAGCTACTTATTCATTGACTGACCATACACTTCTACATACAGCTATACATCCTCCACATACATGTAATCTCACCTCATGTGTTCTGAATGGTGAGATTAAAAGTTTCTGCTAGATATCTCTGACAGTTCCATATCTGTCATTGGAGAGAGTCAGCAAGTCCCCAAACACATTAGATAGTTGGTCATGTTCAGTCATCACTATTCAATTATATATGGCCTTCCTATGTTTATAGGCTATAAACTGGAGTAAAGGTTTTAGTGTGTATTACATATCGCTCATGGATAAATAGGATTCAAGGTGAGAGGGATGGGAGATGGAATGTTCTTTGCCACTAGCATGCACTAGCAATACTCATGTACCGGACTATGTCTAACTTTTGAGCACTCTGGTTTACTATGATCTTAGTAGCAGATGAAAGCTGAGAATCACTCCCCCCCTCCACCCGCCAACTGCTTACATCTGTACATAACAGCAATATGCAGTTTGTGAACTGATTATCATTGGCAATGCTTAGTTAGAATATTTCTAGGGAAAACTTTAGTCTTTTTTTTTTTTTACAAAAGGATGTAAAAGAGGTTAATAATGGAAACTGCAGAAATGTTCTTCAGACACCCACTATGCAACAGTAAAAAAGTAAAGTCTCAGAACTTCGACAAAACAATGTAAAAGTTTTCTGGCATCCCGTAAGACACATTCTATACTATAGACAATTTTTGATAAAAATGCTATACTAGGAGGTTTCTGCATTGCTATTACCACTCTTATTGCCTGTGCTCACTGAAGTAAGATCCAGTGAAAAATGGAATTACCGGTATATGAGTCTAACCCTGCATTCACACTTAAAAATACACATTGTAATAAACAGCCCACTTACAATCTCCGCTCGTAATCTTACAGAAAAGCCATGAACACCATGATATAATAGGCAACAGATGCAAGGATAGCACAAACTCCCTCGGCTCAGGGCAAGGTTGCATAAGAAGAGCAACAAAAATCCAGCATGCAGTCGGCTTTAATATATTAATAAAACTTAATTTTCATATCATCTGTGCAACTTGACAAAGTTTAAAAATTCATGAAAAAATGATTCCGTTAAACACAAGAGGAAAGGAACAGCTCATACATTTCAGGGACCTACTCCCTTACCCCTCGTTCACTTCTGCGTTTGGTAATTTGTTTGAGGAGTCTGCATGGGGATCCCACCAAACGGACTACCGAACACATTTGCAAGCGCTGTGTGGTAAAAGCACACGGACCCCATAGACTATAATGGGGTCCATGTGCTTGCTGCATGATCTCTGCACTGAAAAGACCCCAGAGTATAATAATTGTTTATGGGTGTCCACAGTGGGACATAATACTATGGGGTCACTATGGGGCATAATACTGTGTGCAGGGGCCACTATGGGGCATAATACTGTGTGCAGGGGCCACTATTGGGGATAATACTGTGTGCAGGGGACACTACTGGGGATAATACTGTGTGCAGGGGTCACTGTGGGGGATAATACTGTGTGCAGGGGACACTATTGGGGATAATACTGTGTGCAGCGGCCACTAAGGGACATAATAGAGTGCGGAGGAGGGGGTCGGTCAAAGTCTTCGGCGTCTGTTTGGGGGGGACCCATGTCAAAAGTTCGCCACGGGGCCCGCCATTCCTAGTTACGCCACTGTGGTATCTGTCCTCTATTCTATCTT
Source organism: Leptodactylus fuscus (assembly GCF_031893055.1). Lineage (NCBI taxonomy): Eukaryota > Metazoa > Chordata > Amphibia > Anura > Leptodactylidae > Leptodactylus > Leptodactylus fuscus. The sequence continues at coordinate 83,039,581 of NC_134266.1, forward strand.
TCAGATCAAGCCTGTATATTCACTTTTAAAGCAATAACAAGTACATCTGCCCTTCCACCCTCAGTAATTGCTATTGCTATAGATGTGAATGTAAGTGATTAACGCGGGTAAGTAATTAACATGCACCCAAGAAACACTGGGTACGGGCACCCTAAGAAAAGTAAATATAATATTGGGCACCATAAATAAATTAATATAAAAATGAAAAAGAAATAGTCAGACATAGACATCGTGTTGCACAAACTTATGTTCCTAAATGTACCTCATACATTACCAATATGAAACGTTATAACAAAACTTAAAATATTTCTGCCCAAATGTGAACAAAACCAACATGTTCCAAAATGTTAATAGCATTTTATTCATTGCTAGATCACGAAACAATTTGCATGTGTAGGCACTGACTGAGTAGTGAGTGTCCTCAATATGACTCAATGATTGATCTTCAGCATAGTTCATCTAGGAACATTGATCAGTCCATCTGTTGCATAGCAGATGAGAAGGATTGTGTAAAAGCTGTCTCATGCACTTTTTACTCTGGTTTTACTAATCTGATACTTATTTGTCTTGCTATAGCATGATTTTCTGGCACATTTAACAGAGCCTTGTTCGCACAAGATAGCAAGCCAGTCAGGTGAAATATAGGACAGTCTGAATTGGGATCCATGCTTAGCATAAGAAAACAGAGCAGAAGCATTACCATGATGCTCAAAATGGGTCAGTACATAATATTATACATTAGAGGAACTGAAGGAGAAGGGTAAGCAATGGAAAATTATTCCCTATCTATTCTCGACTGCACTTTTTAAAGGCTTTGGCAACAGTACATTTTTGGAGACTCTAGTCACAGATCACTGTACGAGACAATAGACAAAGAAAAGATTTGGAGAAAAAATCTAAATGACCACTTAATAAGAAATATTAATAACATTTAGGATTTAACGCAGTTTTTCGTGCTTTTTTGATGATCTATCCTCAGGATAAGCCATCAAAGTCAATATCAGATCTGTGGTAGGCCGACACCTGGTCCCTGCATTGATCTGCCATTTGGGTTTGCTGCCAGGTTTCGGACTATACAGTGTATGGTGTTAGAAGCAGAGGCTCCATACACTGTATAGTGCTTGTGCAACTGCAGCTAGGCTTCCATTCACTTCAATGGAAGTGCTAAGGAGTCCACTGATCAGATGATTTTGGCCTATCCTTATGAGAAGGGAATCAATAGACACCAGGGGGTAACATAATAAGTAGGAAATTGTTCTGTGCAGAATCACACTGCGGATATTCTTGTTGTTTGTAATAAATCCCTACCACCACATCTACTCTGGAAAGAGAATGGTGTCTACTGTTTGTTGAAGGGAAAGAAAGGAAGCCAAATGTCTTCTAACTCCATCTCAGGCAAGGTCGCCACGTCATGTAAATTAGGGGTTTTGGGCACAGTAGAAATGCAGCAGAAAAAAGCGTGGGAATCGAGCAGACATACAGCAGATACAGCAGACATCAGGCGCTAATATATGCAATCAGTGCCCACACCGATCACATGCATTAACCCATCTGGTGCCATTTTGACCAAGGTGCCATTTTACTGACTGTGCATGGGCGCTTCAATTTTGCCCAGGATCGCTGGCACCAGGGCCGCCCTCTCTTTAGTATGACAGCCAGGAGCCTTGTGAAAGCTCTCAGGTCAGTCTGTAATGATTTTCTTTTGCAAGCTACTCTATGTAATGAGGTTTTTTTGCAATGCAAAATTATTTTATTTATTTTTTTATTTCACTATTCTCTCTCTTTACTACATGGCCAAAACTTTGTGGACATCACTTAGACCCACGCACATGGTACAGCCATGTCCCACATGTTTGTATGGCAGAGCAGGATTTTATAGTGCGAGAGTAGAAAGACTTATGGCTTCAAAATCATCTCTTTGAGGTCTCTCATAGTCCTTAGGAAACAATTTTCACATGTAATGTATCAAGTCTCAATGTATCAAGTCTCTAATGTACCAAGTCTCTTACAATGACAGTATCTATTTAACACCTTCTCCAGGTTACCGAAACATGTGACAATTTTACCGGCAAGGCTCTACTTGTACAGTTCTACAACTAACTCACACATCCCGGAGCTCTCAGCTTCCTCTGTATTCAGTGAAACCTCTTTGAGCTCACCACTCAAATTTTCACAGAAGAATGATCGCTTATAGAATGGTCTTCTCAAAGAAAAAGGTATTCAGAATGCAGGCTATATGAAGTCAGCAAAATGTGCAGCCCACAAATGTGGTTCCAACTTTCTGGTTACTAGAATGACTTCCCTTATTCTTAGACCCTCAACATAACCCCAGACCCATTTTCCCATTTCATTGCTAAGCTTGACCATAGTTGCTAACGTTTTATTGACTGAAATCTGGACATTTAACCCCCACACAGTCCTATTAAAATGGCAAAAACCCTCCCTAAAACGTCACTTTTTTATTGCACATTTTGAACTTATGGCTGAAGTAAATATTGCTGCCCTATAACTCTGGTGCTTTATGTGCATTTTAACCCTTTAGTGATCTTATGCATTTTAGCCTTAAACAAGTAACATTTTATCCCTCTCTGCATTCATGATTTCATAATTTTTTCAATTTTATTTCAGTGTAACTTTAAGAGGTCTTGTATTTTGGGGGTACATATCACGTTTTGATCAGTTTTTATTACTTTTGTTATTGAGAGGTGAGATGAACAGAAAACAACAATTTTGACATCAGAAATTAATGGTGTTTATCACATACAAGAAATAATGCTTTCATTTTATTTTAGGGATTATGGCAATAGCAGTTGTGTAATTTTTCTTTTTTAATTAACAATGGGAAAGTCTACATCTAAGGAGTTAATGGGCAAGTATAATCTGTGATTGATGATGGGGGTGGTAACATGAAGAAAAGTCTATGATCCCACTTCACTTTGGTTATTTGAAGTCACAGGGACAGAAGAATGGCGAATCCTTCTCTTCTATGTAGCTGCACATGTTACCCTGTACACTGGTTGAAGTGAAAGTAGCGAGCAGGGGATGTGACCCAACCAGGTTCAGAATGGGTAGGGGGCTTGTGGCCAGCTGGAGTAGGCCCGTGGCACTGTTGCACTATAATAGCAGTCAGGGAAACTTAGTTTGCCAACCACTATACTATACCTTAATATTGTCATTAATCCCTGCTGCCTGTGAACAGTGCACCATCAATGGAAAGGGACCTGGCATTACATACTGCTGAGCCTCTTTCTAATACAAGCCTGCCCAGGGAAAGGTGAGTAAAAATAACACTTATACTCACTTCCCTGATATTCCTATGGTCATTGGTGTCCACTTTGGGGCTCTTCCAGCCTGTAATTAATGTCACACTCCCTAGGAGTCATCGCTGAGACCTGTGATTGGGCCTCAGCAGGGATGTGGGTCTAGTTTGTACTGGAGTCCCCCATGTGACTACTGAGAAAAAATAAGGCCTCAGTTGTACCCCTGGGGTGCATGACATCAGTGAGCTCTCAACAAATCCCATTGTATAATAATTAGAGTTGAGCGAATATTATTCGAAACTCCAGTTTCGAATACTTCGCTCCCATAGGAATTAATGAGAATGAGCGAACTACAAGGGGCTAAGCGCCGGCCGCGGCCCGGCGCCGCCCAGCACGCGGCCGCTCCCATTCATTCCTATAGAGCGAGGTATTCAAAACTTCAGTTTCGAATACTATTCGCTCATCTCTAATAATAATAGCACTGAAATTAACTGAATGGCCGAACCTCACAAATATTTGTTGTGGGGTTCGTCAGTAATGGTGTGAGGCTTCCAGAACATATTATATTGGGGGAGGGTTTCTTGTTAGCATTTTATACTGTGTGGGACAACTGTGGAAAGAATATTATACAGTATAGGGCTGCTGTGGAGCATTATAGGAGGGAGGTCACTGGGGAGCATATTACACTGTATGGGGCCACTGTAGAGAATTATACTGTGGGGCGTTGGCTCTTGGGAGCCTATTATACTATAGGGAGCTCCTTCACTATTTACATAACACCCCATCTGTTTTGTTGTTGGACCTCCACTAACCTCTTAGCTTTCTTCGACTGTTAGGACTCCAACTGTTTTCGAGAGTACACAACTCTCATTCTCATGCACTGCTCACATACGGTATTCCTGATAACAGCAGTTGTGGGTACTATAGTTGTAATCCTTTCAAGTAAGAGGTACTCCTGCAGTACCTATAGCAAATACTATCAACAATATGCTGTAGGGAGGGGAGGTCAAAGTTTTCAAAAGACTTTAGTTACACCCAGGGGTAAACCTGCCCTTTTCGCCGCCCAAGGCGGCCGACAGAAAGCCGTCCCCCCCTTCCCCCTGGGAGGAGGAGGGCGGAGCGGAGGGGGCGTGACAGAGCAAAGGGTGTGGAGCAAAGCAGAGGGGCGGGGCTTAGCGGAGTTCGCAGGCATAGAGCAGGCACGGAGAGGGAGGCTGCTCCAACGGCTTCCCCAATCCACCGCTCGGTGCTAAGCCAGTCCAGGACAGTTTGTCCTGGACTGGCTTAGGTAAGCAAAAATGCCGCCCTCAGATTGCCTTATGGGAGGTGCGGCGCTGGTTACACCACTTCAGCCAGTGATATCTAAGCACCTACTGGAAATATAGACATGGTAGGTTTTTTAAAGCCAGGCCACCGTGGCTCCAAAGTTAAAGCTACTGAAGTGACAACGGCTATTGCTATTTCCTGCTCAGGGTAAACTGTACTTTGCTCTAACTCTGAGCAGGACACATTCAAAACTGTCAGGGGATTAAAGGGGATTTCTGGGACTATGATATTGAGCTGTATTTTCTCTTTTCAATATCATTATTCCAGGTAACCTCTTTAAGATTCAGCCATGGAAACAAATCATTTTGGATTGGGTTTTACATAACTCCCATCTTTTGTTTTTGGAACATTTCCCAGTAGGACTCTAGGAATGCTTGACAGTTCAGTGGCTACGGAGAGGGTCACAAGACAGAAACAATCCAAACTGATGGCTAAGTATTAGGTTTTAAGATTTGGGGGGCAAGTATTATTTGCATTTAGCTGTATAGTAGGTCTCCAGAAGGAATTCTATTGGTGGGTCCTAGCCACCCATTCTGACATGAGGTCCATAGTATACAGTTTACACAATAGTGCAGTCTATCTATTACTTACTAAAATGATGGTGTATTTCTGTCCCCTCATTTATTTTTGTATTGCCCAGATATCAGTACTCCTCCCATTTGGCCCAGGTCTTTTTACTTAGCAAGTATTGCATAAGGGATCTACCTACTAACTCTCAGTCCTTCGACTGGGACCATGTGTTAAGGTGAATTTTTTTTAGCTCTGTTCACGTTAGTTTTGCATGCTGTCTGCTGCTGATGTAGGTATGTGCCTGTGGAGTGGTATGATCCAGAGCCTGAGGGCTTGGCCTGGCCACAAGGGGGCTGTTGTTTTGATGCTGGATTGCTCTCCCTGTGTATGCTGTGTTGGGGTGTGTTCACACAGTGCAATCTTGCACTGATTTAGGCAAAAATCAAAACAGGATGCTGAAAAATACGTTTCCAGAAATACAGTTGAACTGCACACCAATGAGTTAGGCCCGCTTCACATCTGCATTCGGGATTCCATTCGAGGAGTCCACTTGGGGACCCCCCAAATGGAAACCTATACACATAAAAAAAAGTGGTTACCAAAGGAAACCCCATGGACCCCAAAGACTATAATAGGGTCTGTGTGGTTTCCGCTCGGTTTCCGCACAAAACATGTGGAGAGAAAAGTGCTGCTTGCAGGACCTTTTCTCGACACATGTTTCATGTGGAAACTAAGCGGAAACCACATGAATCCCATTACAACCTATGAGGTCTGCGGGTTTCCATAGGTAACCACTTTTTTAAGCATATAGGTTTCCGTTTGGGGATCCCCAAGCGGACTTCCCCAACAGAAACCCAAATGCAGATGTGAACCAGGCCTTATGCTTCTTATTAGTTTAATTTGTGTCACAATAAATGTTTCGGGTTAGACAACACTTCAGCAGGCGTTACTAATAGTGAGATCTTCTTGGTGATAGCGATCAGTTTCTGACTGTCAGCGGGGAGCATCTTTAATGGTGTGCCTGGCTGTAGTCAACACCCAGAAGCAAAGTGAGGATGCAGTTTCGATGTAGTAGAGTAGTATGTGAAGTTCGACTTGCTAGGCTTGTGGATGGACCGTCTTGTATGGGGAGTCTGGGCAGTAGGCTCAAAGGGTTCTCTAGCCCAAAACATTGTATTTATTGTGACACAAATTAAACTAATAAGAATCATAACAAAATGGAGTGTGGGTCAACTGTATTTATACTAGTTTAACCCAGTGAGGAAGTGGTCAGCCCCTCTGTGAATGTGCACCCCTTTTACAACTCGAGATCTGAGTGTGGCCTGACCAAATCTGTTTGCTGAAAAAATAAGGGTTTTACTCGATCTTCCTGGACCAACTGCAGAACTCATGGTGCAAGACCATCAGCCAGTTTCATTCATCTAGGGGTCAGCAGCAACTTAAAACGCATAGCAGAAAGCCAAAGGTCTTCTTTAGTTTTATGCCAAGGGGACCCAGAAGGCTGGAAAATGAAGAGGGACTCACAATACAGTGATCACCATGAAGTGGTTAGGGGGCTTATACAACTTAATCAAAAAGTATACTAAGAACATTCTGTTCATTTTATGTAAATTTTGCAGAGAAACATAAATCAATGTATAATCCTGGGATGTGCAATGCATATGCTTTTTCCTAGAATGCTGTTTCACCATTTTAACTTTTACACCATACATGGTTAGGAAGGGTGAAATGTCATCTTCATTATAACAGCGTAACAACAGCCTGTTGCAGTAACTAGCAGTAGGAGTGCCCCATTTAAGGGTATGTTCACAAAGGGTTTTTTGGAGAGTATTTTGGAGAGAAAAACTCCGCTTCAGGAATTAGGAAATTTTTATGCGTTTTTTTTACATGAGGCATTTTTTGGACCGTTTCTTGAGGCGTTTTTAGTTTTTGGTTTTCTTTGCTCCAACACAGTTTATGGACCTGGAAAAAAGCACTAGCGGTTTTTGCAAAAACGGCATCAAAATCTGTGTTACAGTTTTTCCTCCTCCCATAGACTTCAATGGGTTTTTCCAGGCGGAATCCGCCTAAAGATAGGTCAGCCCGCTTCTTATTTCCACTAGCGGAAAAAAAAAACGCTAGGGGGAAAAAAAAGCTAGCGGCTTCCCATTGAAATGAATGGGAGGCGTTTTTTGGAGGCGTTTTTGGAGGCAAATTCCACGTCAAAATACTCTCCGAAAAACTGTGTGTGAATATACCTTTGGAGTAAATTCACTCGGGGATTTTTGGACCGGATTTTGATGCTGAGGCCATCACAGAATCCGATCAAAAAAATGGCTAGCCGCGACAGGATGTTGGTGCAGTGCACCAGCATCCAGTCACGGCATTCCGCGCCAGATTAGGCCCAAATGAATGGACCTAGTCGGGAGGGGAGTATCGTGCCATGGAAGATGCGGCGAATTCAGTCGTGGAATCTGTGGCAAGAATGCTCATATCACTTCTTTTTTCTGCTACTAGGTAAAAAAGGAGCGAGCGGCTCCAATTGAAGTCAATGGGAGTTGGTTTGGACAGTGGATTCTGAGGCAGATTCTGCATCAAAATCCACTGCCAAAAAACTCAGTTTGAACTTACCTTTAGAATGGAATCAAACTTTCTCTGTTAGGGCCCCTTCACACGGAGGATACGCTGGCTGATTTTGAACGTGTAAACGTTCCGAATCAGCAGCGTTTAAAACAGGTCCCATTGCTTTCTATGGGAGCCGGCATACACGCGCTCCCCATAGAAATGAATGGAAAAAGCAGCCCATTCATTTCTATGGGGAGCGCACGTATGCTGGCTCCCATGGAAAGCAATGGGACCTGCTTTAAACGCTGCTGATTCGGAACGTTTACACGTTCAAAATCAGCCAGCGTATCCTCAGCCAGCGAGTTGTACAAAATACCAACCATGACATAGCTTACAAAACATTTTCTTCTACAGAATGTATTCTGAAGTGCTCCAATGTACATTGACCATTATCTGTGAAAAAAGTTGTTTTTGCCAGAAAGTTGGACTTAGAATAATGATTATAATCCAATAATATGTTTCTATGGTGATTTTGTGAAAAGGCAGCCGTTGACATTTTATAGAGGTAATGCAGGTAGTTGTTATTAGAAGAAGTAAAGACAGGAAAGGAATATGTTAATAGAAAACATTGTATTGCGTCATGAAAATGTATACAATCTATTGCCTTTATCTTTTAATAAAACACAACATTTTGGAACATACATTTCACAGTTTCTTTGCAAAACTTTCTATGATTGCTTATCCATCTGAATGGGAACTGCAGAAATCCATTTATAGTTGTGCTAACAGGTTTACATACTCCGGCAAATTTTAGGGGTTTTCTGGCCTTTTTTTTCCAGAGAATATGAATGATAACACAAAACTTTTTCTCTTTCTTTACTCTCGGGTAGTGGTTGGGTGAAGCCATACATTATCTAATTTCTGTGTTCTCTCTTTTTAAATCATAATGACAACCAAAAAACTCTGAACCTGCTGCATTCTTTGTTAGGCACTATTATAATATGTCTTGTGCCATTTATACTAATAGGAGAGCATATCTGTCTCCATAAATGTTGCCCTTAACCAATGTATTACAGTATGATGATAGTTCCATTATAAATACGAGGAAAGGCAAGCTTTTGTAATTATTAGCAATTCTCCAAAAATAGTAATGTTTCAAAGCATGTGTAATAAAAATTAAAGGCTTTCCTGGCTATGAATGATATTGATGACTGGTATTGATGTCCTATTATTGGAGCTGCAGAGCTAAAGTGATTGCCACAACTTCTTCAAACAGCTAATCAGTGGAGGTGCAGGGTTTAGAACCCCCACTGATCTGTCATTGATGACCCATGCTAAGGATAACTTATCAGAGTCCTGAGTAAATTTTATTGAGAAATATTTGAACGGTCACAAAAACATTTTTGGGTTTATGTATACAACTTCTATGCAGACCAGGGCGTAACTGGAGGGGTTGAAGAGGGAGCAGTCGCACCAGTGCCCAGGAGCCTTAGGGGGCCCATAAACACTGTCATCAGCATTGAGATTGCAGCTTGCACCATAAGCCAAGCAGACTTACAGATTACCCAAACCACACTAAGGTGAATTAAACTCCTTAGCTTCTGTAACCATCACTATCAAGAATTCACTGTAGAGATGAGATAGGGGGCCCCCGACAAAAGATTGCACCGGGGCCCACAAGACTTTAGTTGCACCACTGATACAGACCTACTGTATATGCCAACTTTCCTGAAACATCTAGTAAGGCTGCCAAAGAAGAGGGTGTGCTCCTGGATTCCCAGGCTCAGTGGCATGCTCCCACATTCAGCAGGGTCCTATGATATTTTATGTGACATGGGTATGTGTGATCATTACAATGTCATACTTATGTCAGATAAAGGGGTGTGACACTATCCAAAAAGAGGCATGTCATACTCAAAATTAGGTCTCATCCACATGTTGTACAACATGAGGAGATATTTTGGTACAGCATAACTTCATGCTATGTTTAATACTTGAGCTATGTGAAAGTGGAGGCGTAAGCATGCTGTTTAAGAGTATTTTCACACAGCAGAATTGGCACAAACTGAAAAATTCCGCTTCAGGAATTTGAAGCTGATTTTTTCTGCCATGAAATCTGCATATTCCGCACCAGGCAGGCACAATATTTCTGTCTCCCAGTCACTTCTATTAGAGTTATCGGACAGAATCCGCCTGATTCGCATGACGCTTATATTTCCCATGAGCTAAAAAAAAATCAGCTGGAAGAAAAAAACAGCGCCTGCCTTCCATTGACATAAATAAAAAACAGAATGCAGATGGAATTTAGAGATGATGTGGAATTCACCTTACACTCAGCTCCAAATTCAGCTCTGTGAACATACTCCAAAGCTGGGTTCACATGGGGGGTTTTGGAACAGATTTTGAGGTGGAGGCCGCTTCAGAATCCGGTTCAAAAAACGGCTAGCTGCAACTGGATGCCAGCGCAGTGCATGCAGTTGCGGTATTCTGCTCCGGATTAGGCCCGAACAAATGGGCCTAGTCGGGAGGGAGTGTCACAAGGCAGACATCTTCGTCCGCCTGAAGAAAGGACATGTCGCTTCTTGGTGGGCAAGTTGGGTTTGTCACGGAAAAAAGAAATGACTGGCTCCCATTTCAGGGGAGGCGGTTTCTGCGTCAAAATCGGGCCCAAAAAACCCCCGTCTGGACCTGGCTTAAAAGTGGCCTTCATGCCTTTCCAGGCAATAGAGCAGAGAAAAACCCAGTGTGTACGCACAGTCCATCCGTTCAATACTTTAGCCCACTTCATCATGGAAAGCAGATACTGTTGGGATCTGGCGGGCCAAGTCCATGAGTGCATACAGCACTTCTTCTGGAAACTCCAGGTGACTGAAGATGTGCGTGAAGAGAGATATGGCATAGTGTACACATTGCTTACTAGAATATTTGCACCTGGTGGTTTTGCTTTCTGACATGACTTCAAGACAACAGCAGTTTAGTGTAGGATATTGCCAACCAGATCACAACTGGTATGGATATTACAGTACAATGCTTGGCTGCTGAGGCCAATGATTAGCTGCAGCAGTCACATGAATAAGGGCCCCTTCACATGGCGTAAGCGCTCGGCTCATTCCGAGCCGTACACGCAAGCGCTTCTAAACTCTTCCCATTCACTTCAATGGGAGTGCTCGTAAAGCCGGCTTTATGAGCGCTCCCATTGAAGTGAATGGGAAGTGTTTAGAAGCGCTTGCGTGTACGGCTCGGAATGAGCCGAACGCTTACATCGTGTGAAGGAGCCCTAATATATGTTTCGTTATCAATGCAGGATTGTCAGGGCCACCAAAGTGGCTGTGCTGAAGATGCCATGGAATTAAATATAAGTAGCCTGTTGGCAAATAAAATATTGAATCCACTTCTTAATAACATGACATATTGATCTTCATCTTATTATACCTAAAATTGTTCTATATGTTCTTCACAACGTCTGCATGGGATGCAGTAATGTCAATAAGTCCGTTTCTTTTATTTCCGTGGAACTACAAATATCTTCTAACATTTTTCTTTTCCATGATTCATTTTTACATCTTTTGTTATATTTATCTTGGCAAGCAAGAGATATAAAATAAGAGTATAAATTCTGAAACCTAATCTCCAGTCCCTTTAATGCTTTTCCTTTGCTATTTCATTATTTTTTGCTTACACAGTATGCCACAATACAAATAACAACAGGAGAAACATATCTTTTCAAGGCAGAGGCAGAATGTGGCGCTGAGCCAATCTACTCTCTCTCGTCAAGTAATTAATCGAGCTTCCCCTCATTAGTCTATCTCTTGATAGGGACTGGTGCGGCCTGTTGATATGAGGATATTTAACGTCGTCATTAAAGAGTTGATAATCACTGGACAAAAGGGAGGTGGCTCAGACCATTAGGCACACAATGGAGCGTGCTCATCATTATTAAGTGTCATCACTAGGCTAAATTACTCATCTCAAAAGGATTACACTGAGATACCAGTGCTCTGGAACATATAGAAACTATATACAATAATATGCTTTTATCTATTAGAATGAAGCAAGTAGCAATTGCTAGGAGGCAACAATGCTTGTCACAGTCATTTTCTTTTCATCATTGAATATTCAGCAGATGTTGGTATAATCTCAAATGAATACAAGAGGTTTGCTTGTGAAGAAATGCTAATTTACTATTGAAAGTCTATCCTTCTACTATGTTTATTGTATTTTTTAACTTAAACAGGCAAAATAAATCCATACAATTATAATGTAACATCGCTGACTAGGCACAGCATGGTGGCTCAGTGGTTAGCACTGTAGCCTTGCAGCACTGGAGTCCTAGGTTCAAATCCTGCCAAGGACAACATCTGTAAGAAGTTTGTATGATCTCCCCGTGTTTGCGTGGGTTTCCTCATGGTACTCCAGTTTCCTCCCACACTCCAAAGACATACTGATAGGGAGTGTAGATTGTGAGCCCTATATGGGACAGTGACTGACAATATCTGTAAAGCGCTGTGGAATATGATGGCGCTATATATGTAAGCATAATAAATAAATGCTTATGTCACTTAGCTTTGGACATACAAAAGATTCAAAGACAGTTGATTGTAAAATATTGTATCTTTAAAGGGGTCTTCCCATATAGGTATTTATGGCATATCCTGAAAGATGTGTGTTCCACCTCTGAGAACTGCAAATATCTCAAGAATGGATCCCACCTGTTCCCGAAAGCAAATAGAGAAAGTTCACAAAAGTATGTCTTTCTCTATTCTCATGTACACAGTCCAGTCCTATTAATGTGACCACCGCCTACTTTTGACGTCAACGTTAAATAACCAATCGCAGAAGGCACGTGTCATCAGCCATCTGGGTGCACTCATCACGGTGGAAGGCACAATGGATCAGCACAAGTATGCATCTATCCTTACGGACCATGTTTACCTATACATGCGAATTGTTTTTACTCAGGATGATGACATCTACCTGCAGGACAATGCAACGTGTCATAAAGCTCGTAGTGTACTTGTGTGGTTCGAGAAGCACCAGGATGAGTTTACTGTACTCCCTTGGTCAGCAAATTCCCCGGACTTGAACCCAATCGAGAATCTGTGAGACCACTTCGATCGGATTGTTCGCGCCATGGATGCTCAACCGCATAACCTAGCGCAGCTGGCCACAGCACTGGAGTCGGCATGCCTCAACAACCCAGTGAACATCATCACAACATGCCCTCTCTTCCTGCACATCTCACAGCAGTCCGCTCTGCGAAGAGGTGGTTATTCTAGATTTTAACAGATTGTCACATTAATGTGAATGGACTGTGTACATGTATAGGACCCGCATCTATGAGGTATAAAACAAATTTCCTATGTTTGGTGATTGTTTTTGTAATTTTTCATGAAACGTACAGTTTTTACTCTGACCATTGAGCATCATAATAGGTTAACACTTCCTTTTCCATTGAGATCAAATTTCAGTTGTTGTGACATTAGCTTCAGAGGCAGGAGGACTACAATGATGGATAACACCTGTATTTAGCTAACAAAGGATCCAATAGTCAAAATAGGCAATAGTCATATTTCACTTCTTCCTCTTCACCCAAACAATGGCCTTCTATCTAGAAGAAATCAATGAACTTCTTCAGTCTCCTTCTTATTGCCTATATGGCTGGTGTAAAGCTTATCTCTAAATGTAGCAGTTTGGGTAAGACAGGTCTACTACGATATGACAAAATAAAAAGTGATTAGAAACTATGAATATATACCGGTATCTGGTTTTAACTAGAGAAAAATTCAGATGATACATTGTCTTACAAAATCCTCAACATGCACCTTAGGCTGTACACTGGTATATTTCTCTTATAACAGATCTTCTAATGGTTAGTGAACATGTCCTGTGCTTTAAAAGTGTATACGCATGTAAACTAGTAAAAAAGAAAAAGTTGTCTATAAAAATACCACTGGCAGAATTATTTCTGTATCTATTGATCCATGTCTGTGACTCGGGGATGTGGGACAGACAAACCTAAAGTATACTTAATGAAAAGTTATTTGGCATCCGTCCTACAAATACCTAAAGAAAAAAAAATTGAGCTCCAAAATCTTTTCAAATCGCTGTTCTTTAGAACATGGCAGTCAACAACCTGCCATAGCGTAATATGATAGAAAGCAGCATTCATAAGATGGCCACTGTAAACACAGAATGATATTGCGGTATGATGAGTTCACCAAAATCATCAATTCTGATTATATTCTACAGTGAACATTAATCAGCTAAATGGAAGTGTAACCTTAGCCCCATCTCCCTTTAGACATTTATAATAGTTAGTTTAATGTGACACGGTACATAGCCATATGGTAGAGGTTACAGAATGTGCCTTATTGTGAGCCTGGAGACCCAAGGGACAGGGAGGCAATCACATTGTGCTGTTTTTGTCATAGACAGATACAGCAATTGTCAAACAAAATATAAGAAAAACTAGATAAACAGTGAAACATCCTATTTATTTTATGCTGAAAAATTGATATTACACTATTAAAATTTATGGAGATATCTCAGTAAAGACATTGATAATATATTACAAGGATGTATCATGTGTGACTGGTGAGGGACAAATACTGTGACACGCTCCGAACACTAGACAGAATAACAGTAGCAACAGGATAGTGGTTAGTCACTTAGTCTCCTGTCTGCTACACTGTACCTTATTATGAGACTAAATGGTCAGGAGGACATCAGTAGAACCCCCCACTTACTGGACCTTGATAGTATATCCTAACACCATGCCATTAATGCATTTGCTGAGACAGCCCCTTTAATGAATGGGAATTTGGAATATCTTTATAATCTATTTTTATCAAAAACTGAAGAATAAGCAATAAAAAGTAAAGGTCCTTGAGTTACTGCAATGCCCCAGCTCTACAGACTGAGCTGCCTGGTTATTTTGTGCATGTTTCTACTTTTTTAACCTCTTCCTGCAGCAGCCATTTTTCTTTTTTTGATTTCCAAAACTTTTTCATTTTTCCATTTACAGAATTGTAAAAGGGCTTATTTTGTTGAAGACAAACTGTATTTCATAACCATAACATTTAGTATTTTATATAATGTAGCAGAAAGCTAAAAAAAAAATCAGAATAGAGTGGAATTAAAGAAAAATGGTCACTTTCTTTTTTTTTTTTTTGGGGATTTTGTTAAAATCGCTAGAAAGCCGACAGTGTGCTGAATTCAGCATAAAAGGGAATCAGAAGACACAGTGACTATAAATCTGTAAAGCAGTGGCAACCCGGTGGTTTGGCCCACTCTTTTTTGCATCCTAGCAGGCGCCATATTTAACCCCTTCCCGACATGCGCCGTAATAGTAATAGTGTCGGGTCTGTAACTATGGCGACCGACTATGGGAGCCGGGCGGCCGCCATAGCCGCCGGGTGTCTACCGCTTTAAGCAGTAGACAACCGGCTCTAATGCCTCCGATTGGTCCCCGGACCGATCTGAGGCATTAACCCCTCTGGCGCCACGGTCAAAGGCGCTGGAGGCGCCATTTTCCCGGCGGCGCATGGGCGCCGCCATTTTGCCGGTGATCGCCGGCTCCTGGAGCATGCTCCAGGGCCGACGTCACATTGGCATGACAGCCGGGAGCCTTTACAAGACTCCCAGGCTTGTCTGCAAATGCTTTATTTTGCAGGCTGGTCTATGCAGCCTGCAAAAGAAAGGATGATTTCTTGCAATGCATTGCAATGCATTAGCATTGTAATGCATTGCATTAGTGATAAGACCCCCTGGGGTTCAACACCCCTAGGGGGTCTAATATATGCAAAAAAAAAAAAAAAAAAGTAAAAAAAAATAATTAAAAAATATAAAAAGTATTAAAAATTCAAATCACCCCCCTTTCCCTAGAACACATATAAAAGTAGTTAAAAACTGTGAAACATATACATGTTAGGTATCCCCGCATCCGAAATCACCTGCTCTACAAATCTATAAAAAAAAATTTCCTGTTCGGTAACCGCCGTAGCGGGAAAAATAGTCAAAAGTGCCAAACCGCCGTTTTTTCACTGTTTTGATTCTGATAAAAATTTGAATAAAAAGTGATCAAAGCAATAGCATTTCCCGAAAATGGTAGAACTAAAAACTACACCCGGCCTCGCAAAAAAGACTCCCTATGCATCCCCATACACTGACGTATAAAAAAGTTATGGCTGTCGGAATATGGCGACTTTTAGAAAAAAAAAATTTTAACACAGTTTTTTTTTTTTTTTGAGGGGTCAAAATGTAAATAAAACCATACAAATTTGGTATCCCTGGAACCATACCGAAACACAGAATACAAGGGACATGTCATTTTGGCTGCACAGTGAACGCCGTAAAACCAAAGCCCGTAAGAAAGTCGCAGAAATGCATTTTTTCTTCAAATCCACCCCATTCTGAATTTTTTTCCAGCTTCCCAGTACATT
Source organism: Leptodactylus fuscus (assembly GCF_031893055.1). Taxonomy (NCBI): domain Eukaryota; kingdom Metazoa; phylum Chordata; class Amphibia; order Anura; family Leptodactylidae; genus Leptodactylus; species Leptodactylus fuscus. The sequence goes on from NC_134266.1 coordinate 83,055,662, forward strand.
ATATAGAATAATTAATGGTGGCATCATGAAGAAAAATTTGTCCCACAAAAATTAAGACCTCATATGGCTCTGGGAGCGGAGAAATAAAAAAGTTATGGGGTTTAGAAGGAGGGGAGTCAAAAACGAAAAACGAAGATCAAAAAAAGCCATTGGCGGGAAAAGGTTAAAGTGCTATATTCTTGTGGCAGATGTCAGCAAAGGGTTATAGAATAGTGTGCTCACCTACAAACTTCTGCCAATCTCTGTCTTTCTGTTTGTAGGTATAAAAGTATGCTACTCTAGCCATACCTTTGCAATTTTTCAGGTTTTTTTTTCCATTTCTGTGTCTATCCAGAATCAGTCTCTGGTATTAGTTCAAACTGTAAGAAAATACAAAAGGAGAAGTGCTCTTAGTATAATATAGATAGAGGTCAGAGAATTGAAAAGAAAAAATTACAGGCAGGAGGCTGCTCACTAGATGGGGCTATATATATGTGTATACGTTTTCTTGTATATGGGAGTAGAGCCTCAACACAGCCTCTTCATTTCTACTTAGCTCCTTAGGTCAGACCACTGTTACATGATCATGTTCAAATTGATGAGAGTCTATGGGGCTATTCAAATGTCCTTTTTTTATTTGATGGATTGTGTGAAGCTTATGAAATTGGAATTGGAGAAAAACATTCTTACAGGCTTTATTTTTATGGTATTCACTGTGCAGCTAAAATTACCTGTATTCTATGGGTCAGTATGATTCCAGTGATACCAGATTTATATACCATTTACATTTAAACCCCTTAAAAAAGTCCAAAACTTTGCAAAAAATAAAAAAAATTTCATGGAGTCACTATATTCCAACACCCATAACTTTTTTTTATATTTCCATGTTCAGAGATGCATAGGGAGGCTTTTTTTTTTTTTTTTTTTGTCAGATATATTTTTTAGTTACACCAGTTTGGGCAATATCTATTTCCTTCATTGCTTTTTTAATTTAATTTTTTATGAGAGGAGAAACAGCGAAAAATGTCGGTTTGGATCTTTTGATTTTTAACACTACGGCACTCATCAGTGTTCCAGGTTGTAGACTGGGTGTTTTCAGACACAGGGAGTTCACAGTATTTTTTTTACTTTTATACGTATTGTAAAGTAAGGGAGGGGGTGATTTGAATTTTTAAGTCCCTATGCCCAGGAGTCTTGAACCCCAGGGGATCTGATCACCAATGTGCAAAATACTGCCATTTATATTACAGGCTGCACAGAGCAGCCTGTAATATAAACAGATGAAAAACAAGCCAGAGAGCCTTCAATAGGCTCCCAACTGGCATAGCAACTGATCACCAGCCCTGGATCTCGTTCCAGGTGCGGGCGATCTACAGAAAATAGCAGTGCCCATGTGTCTCCACAAAAATGAGATCTTCGTCAGCTTTGGCTTAATGCCTGCAACCAGTTCAGACGCTAATAGTGGGGAATTAGCACCGGGTCTATGCTGTACAACAGAGTCCCGGCAACTATAATGGCCACTCAGATCTTTAGTTGGCATCATATTTAAATACCAAACATTCATCATAATAGCATTGTTCTACTTCTCTCTGTTGTCAGCCAGTTCCAGCAATTTCTGATATTTGCTCCAGAAATACTATCATAACACTTCTTCAGCTTCTCTGTGCATGAGTGGATTCCTTGGTCAGTGGAGCGGTGAGCTGACTAATTCCATTTAGTGTTCAAATTATAGTTTTAATTGCTTTTACATTTGTACCCTATTATAGTATTTTATGGAGATGTTAATGTAACCTCTGCTTAATATTTAGGATTAAAAAAATTTGATATGTTAGACCTGTAGTGAAATTTTGAGAAAGAAACTGACCAATGTATTTTAACATTTTGACAGGGCTACATTTAGCATACTGACAGATTAGGGACATGCTTGAGGCAGCACAGTTTAGAAGCAGCAGGAAAATTGAAGTATGTTAATTTTATTTATTTTTACCTCCTTTAGAATTTCTATTTGCCACTTGCTTTACTGAGCACCTGATTTTTCTTTTTCTGAGCAGGTTTACTGCACATGCATGTATAACTATTATAACTTTTAAGATATATATATATATATATATATATATATATATATATATATATATATATATATATACAGTCCTATGAAAAAGTTTGGGCACCCCTATTAATCTTAATCATTTTTAGTTCTAAATATTTTGGTGTTTGCAACAGCCATTTCAGTTTGATATATCTAATAACTGATGGACACAGTAATATTTCAGGATTGAAATGAGGTTTATTGTACTAACAGAAAATGTGCAATATGCACAAAAATAATAATTAATACAATAATAATACACCAAAATTTGCCCGTGCAAAAGTATGGGCACCTCAGCAGAAAAGTGACATTAATATTTAGTAGATCCTCCTTTTGCAGAGATAACAGCCTCTAGTCGCTTCCTGTAGCTTTTAATCAGTTCCTGGATCCTGGATGAAGGTATTTTGGACCATTCCTCTTTACAAAACAATTCAAGTTCAGTTAAGTTTGATGGTCACCGAGCATGGACAGCCCACTCTCAAATGATCTGAAAACAAAGATTGTTCAACATAGTTGTTCAGGGGAAGGATACAAAAAGTTGTCTCAGAGATTTAACCTGTCAGTTTCCACTGTGAGGACCATAGTAAGGAAATGGAAGACCACAGGGACAGTTCTTGTTAAGCCCAGAAGTGGCAGGCCAAGAAAAATATCAGAAAGGCAGAGAAGAAGAATGGTGAGAACAGCCAAGGACAATCCACAGACCACCTCCAAAGAGCTGCAGCATCATCTTGCTGCAGATGGTGTCACTGTGCATCAGTCAGCAATACAGCGCACTTTGCATAAGGAAAAGCTGTATGGGACAGTGATGAGAAAGAAGCCGTTTCTGCAAGCACGCCACAAACAGAGTCGCCTGAGGTATGCAAAAGCATATTTGGACAAGCCAGTTTCATTTTGGAAGAAGGTCCTGTGGACTGATGAAACAAAGATTGAGTTGTTTGGTCATACAAAAAGGCGTTATGCACGGCGTCCAAAAAAACAGCATTCCAAGAAAAACACTTGCTACCCACTGTAAAATTTGGTGGAGGTTCCATCATGCTTTGTGGCTGTGTGGCCAATGCCGGCACCGGGAATCTTGTTAAAGTTGAGGGTCGCATGGATTCCACTCAGTATCAGCAGATTCTTAAAAATAATGTTCAAGAATCAGTGACGAAGTTGAAGTTACGCCGGGGATGGATATTTCAGCAAGACAATGATCCAAAACACCGCTCCAAATCGACTCAGGCATTCATGCAGAGGAACAATTACAATGTTCTGGAATGGCCATCTCAGTCCCCAAACCTGATTATCATTGAACATCTGTGGGATGATTTGAAGCGGGTTGTCCATGCTCGGCGACCATCAAACTTAACTGAACTTGAATTGTTTTGTAAAGAGGAATGGTCCAAAATACCTTCATCCAGGATCCAGGAACTGATTAAAAGCTACAGGAAGCGACTAGAGGCTGTTATCTTTGCCAAAGGAGGATCTACTAAATATTAATGTCACTTTTCTGTTGAGGTGCCCATACTTTTGCACCGGTCAAATTTTGGTTTAATGCATATTGCACATTTTCTGTTAGTACAATAAACCTCATTTCAATCCTGAAATATTACTGTGTCCATCAGTTATTAGATATATCAAACTGAAATGGCTGCTGCAAACACCAAAATATTTAGAACTAAAAATGATTAAGATTAATAGGGGTGCCCAAACTTTTTCATAGGACTGTGTATATATATATATATATATATATATACCTTATGTTGCATCTTACTTTATCTTAAAACACTAAATGAACCTCTCCCATTGGATAAGCCCCCCTTTGAGCAATGTTGGAAAATGAAAGTGTCCTGGTTAGCTAAGTGTAACTATTTCACCTTGGTTTAAACCAATGTATAGGGGTTGTTTTCGGATAATTTTTAGAATATACATTATTAACTTATTTTTCTTCCTTTGGCTAAGGTCCCACAGGACATACCGCACCAAAAAAGCGATGCAGGAAAAACCACGGTGGCAACACATCGCGGTTCTTCCCGCAATGCTTTAGGCAGAAAGTTTGCAGAGGTTTTCTCTGTGGACTTTCTATTACAATTATATGTATGAGAAAACCGCCGGCGTTTCTGTAGGTATAATTGACATGCTGCGATTTCCAAAACCGCACTGGTTTTGGAAATCGCAGCATGTCAGCAACGCAGTTTTACTGCAGAGTGGGCATGGATTTCGCTAGAATCCCCCCCACTTTGCACTGACTGTAAAATGCCGTGATTTTTTGTTTATGTCACATGGGGCCCTGGCCATTTCATAGAAAATAGACTCTAAAGTTCTCCCTAGCAATGCTCTAAGTATTAGCATAGACGTTCAACCTGTATTCACTATTGTATTAACAGTATTAGCAGGTGCGTAAAGGAAGGAGGATTATTTGAAAGCTCAGAGTTGGGATTGTGCGAGTTTTATATGCAGCAGTTTCTCTGTTTTTGTTACAGCTAGAACTGCAATCCTGGTAGCATATGACAGCACACTCTGCTATAAAATGACACCAGAAGCTCTTCTAAAACCAGGAATATGTCTATTTCAAGTGCCCCCTTCACAGCTGATATATTGTTATATACTGGCCATTGAAGAACACAGAAATGCTCATGTAAAATGCTTTATAACATCATAGGAAGCTAAAAGCAAATTATTGACAACTATCCATGAATATATCTTGCTAGCCACAAAACGAATACAGTAGAATAACCAGGGTATAATAACGTTAAAGGGGCTGTCCCATCTCAAGAATCCTATCTATAGTGCTAGCTTATGTGGATTTAAGACTTTTCTTAAATACATTGCTTTATCAAAACTGCTTTGTTTGGCTATCTCAGATTATTCACTTAATTGTTTACACTGCATTTCAATAACCACGGACCTGGGGATTGTTTTATCTCTCCGCCCAGGACAAGTGACGTAGCTCCCTGCTCTCAGGAGGCAGGGGGAGCTGAGTGCTTGGAGCAGCTTGTATTTCTGAGCTGTTTCTCCTGTTCTTCCAGTTATCAGTTTGCGAATTGAATTTTGCTGATAAGGACTGAGACAGGGAGTCCATTACCTCTGTATGCAAACACAGACCTAAAACCGAGTTTATTGCAAGCTGACTCTTGGTCCTGTAGCATGTAAATCAGTAGGTTCAGCTGACATTGGGTATGGCCAATTTAAGACATATCAGTCAAAATATATATTATCTGATGTTCTATAACCCCATAAACTGTTGCAGTAATTGTTGTTTGGGACTAAAACAAACAGCATATACTGTACAGTCCCGCTGTTGAGACCGTACTATTGTACTGTACGTTACGATAATGTTGTTTAATGTGAAGGTCTACACAGTGTGTAAATAAATAGACAATATAAAAAAAAATTATAAAGTGAACCACAGGTTCTAGCCCCACCCCCACAATAAGTGTCACCAAAGTAAAAATGACTATAATGGAGAAGGTTAAGGGGATATCGTCACTCCTTAGGGAGAGACCACCATGTAGGTGTGTGGAGTCTTATTAAGCCATAGACACTCCACTGTAAGGGATCATGGGAAGAATATGCAAATCTGTCTTCCATGATGTAAATAGGAAGACAGTGCCTCAGTCATGCAGCCCACTAGAGGGCGCTCCCTTTAACATCATGCCCGACCTTCACAGAGGCCTTTTCACAATGATGTGGGATTTTACCAAGTACAGTCTCTCAGCCGAGGACAGCTGTTTCGATCTATTTGGATCTCTTCAGCCTGGCGTAGAGAAGACTGACTTGGCCTAGTGAGCTGCATGACTGAGGCACTGTCTTCCTATTTACATCATGGAAGACAAATTTGCATATTCTTACTATAATGGAGAGGGAAAACTAATTTTTTAAAAAAAATTTAAAACATGAAAATCAAGACATTTCCCCTCCAAAAACATGGAAAAATAAATACAACATAAAAAGCCCTGTCATTGAAAAAAAAGACGCAAATATTATTTGAATAATCAAAAGGAAAAAAATATAGCCCTCAAATCTACATGTATGTAAAAAAAAAAATGTGTCTGGTCCTGAACCAGGGAAACTAGCTCAGTACTGAAGTGGCTGTATTAATATATATTATTAAATTGTTATATTTCATGATAAGACTATTCCCATTCTATTCCTTAATAGTAGATAACTGTACGATTTCATCTTCATGTTGAAATGCTGTTTAAACAACAGTGAAATATCATGTGATTGGGAAATGTATGTGCCATGTTTCTGCTACTGTTACTGTCATACTGCAACAAGGACTTTTAACCTTACGTGACCTCTTTTCCATCTTTTTCTAATTCCTTTTCTTAATCTCTCTTCTTACATTGAATTCTGCACCTTATCCCCCTTATCTTCTCTTCCATATCAAGCTCCATGCCTGTACCTGCAAACAACTTGTCAGAAAGAGAAATGCCTCAATACATAACATGTTTTAATGTTTATCTTTCAGCTGACATCAAACTTCACAGGGCACATAAAGGGTTAAACGGACAGCAAGATTTCTATTTCTGCAGTTGGAACCGCTGAGAACACACTGAGTAGCCTTCATGGATGCAAAGCTACAAGAGCAGGGAAATATATAACAAAAGCTCTGGCTCCCTCTAGTGATAATTCTAAGGTCCAGCAGGCCTCAAGTTTTTTCTACTGTATTTGCTCCTTTGATTTCAACACTTTTATTTTTTCTATGTACATTATTATTATTATTATTTATTTATTTATATAGCACCATTAATTCCATGGTGCTTTACATTTGGACATTGCCTATGCTGGCATTTATCATGTAACTGGTGTAATAGCACAAGCCCTCTGTGCCTGCCTGAGCAAGAATAAATGTAACCCTGCAGATTCTGAGATAAGTGTTGGTGCACACTGAGTTTTTTGGCGCTGATTTTGACGCTGAATCTGACTCAAAATCAGCCTCCAAAAAACGCAGGATCCCCACTGATCAGTTCAGTGAGGGGGTGGTGGCGCTCATAGGACAATGCTGTAATTACATTGTATAACCATTATGAATCATAGCTCATATAAACAGTCCCTTTCATCCCATCCCACTCAGCATAGATAATGCCCAGCACCATGATAGTAAGAGGCTGTTCTGTGGTGTTTGTGTTTCCGCTGTATTAAACATCTGGGACCTGGAACTAGTTGCAGGAGTTGGAAAATGCCCTAACTCTAGCAGATTATCCTCTTTTGTGATCACAGGGTTCACAGAGGTGTAGAAGAAGCAGCAAGTGTAGCGATCCTGCTGCTACCCCCAATTCTACAATAACTCCTCCTTCCTTGTATTAAAAAGTCTCCCAAAGTGTGCAAAAAAAAATTAATAAAAATTACACTTACCTACTTCTCATCCCCTGATACATAAAGCCATCACTGTTTCGAAGGTAAATGGTGAACACATCAGCTATTCACACATATTTTTGAAAACATTCTTACTTTGCAATATTTTTTCCACATTGGCTATCTTTGGTTGCATGATGGTGTCCCCCTAATTAGGATTCCCCCCATTGGCAGATCAAACAATATCTTTATTTGGCCCCACACAGAATAACAGTATAACACCCCCTTTTTTATTACCCTCCCACACACAGCATATGATCCCACTATTTATTTCCCTCACACAGTTTCACCGTTTATGACCCCTTTTTTATACCCTTTCAGTATATGAGGGATCTACGTCAGCAGCACGCTGGGGAAACTGTTCAACAGCATCATAAATAACAGAATCCTCACCTTCCTCACACAACACGAGGTCCTCAACAAGAGCCAAACCGAGTTTACAGGAAAAATAAGAGGCCTTCAAAAAACAGAACACGGTCCCTACAGTCAAACATGGTGGAGGTTCCCTGATGTTTTGGGGTTGCTTTGCTGCCTCTGGCACTGGACTGCTTGACCATGTGCATGGCATTATGAAGTCTGAAGGCTACCAACAAATTTTGCAGCATAATGTAGGGCCCAGTGTGAGAAAGCTGGGTCTCCCTCAGAGGTCATGGGTCTTCCAGCAGGACAATGACCCAAAACACACTTCAAAAGGCACTAGAAAATGGTTTGAGAGAAAGCAGTGGAGACTTCTAAAGCAGCCAGGAATGAGTCCAGACCTGAATCCCATAGAACACCTGTGGAGAGATCTCTTGATGGCAGCTTAGAGAAGGCCCCCTTCACATCTCAGGAACCTGGAGCAGTTTGCCAAAGAAGAATCGTCTAAAATTCCAGCAGAGCATTGTAAGGAACTCATCGATGGTTACCGGAAGCGGTTGTTCGCAGTTATTTTGTCTAAAGGTTGTGCTACCAAGTATTAGGCTGAGGGGGCCAATACTTTTGTCCGGCCCATTTTTGGAGTTTTGTGTAAAATGATCAATGATTTCACTTTTTTTTCATTCTCTTTTGTGTTTTTTCATTGCAAGCAAAATAAATGAAGATATTAATACCAAAGAGTTTGTGCTTGCAATCATTTTTCTGCAATTCTGTCAGATAATACTCCTTGTCTTCCAGAAAATGATTGCAAGCACAAACTCTTTGGTATTAATATCTTCATTTATTTTGCTTGCAATGAAAAAACACAAAAGAGAACTAAAAAAAAAGTCAAATCATTGATCATTTTACACAAAACTCCAAAAATGGGCCGGACAAAAGTATTGGCACCCTCAGCCTATTTTGAGATCTCTCCAGAGGTGTTCACAGGTGATCCCTCCAGGGTGCGCTGCAGCCAACACTGAAAAATGCCGGGACACTATACATAGCATCTAGACCAAGGGTGCTCACACTTTTTCAGCGTGTGAGCTATTTATTAGCTGACCAAGGCAAAAGATCTACTAGGGCGGGGCCGGGCGGGGCCAGGGCGGGTCTATGGACAGGACCGGGCGGGCTTGTGGCAGGGGGGCGTGTCTGTGGGCAAGGCTGGTCATGTGGGCGGGGCCGGGCAGATCGTGAGAGCAGGAGGCAGCGCCGTTCTGTGGCCGCCCAGGGATCCCCGGTGTCTGTTTGTTCATAGCGCAGGCTGAGAGTTATCTCTGGACATTAGCAGGCTGGGGCCCTGCCTGCCAGTGTCCGGAGATGACTCTCAGCCTGCACTGTGAACAAGCAGACACCGGGGATCCCTGCATCCTGCGATCGACCCATACGTCCTTTGCAATCTACCAGTAGATCGTGATCGACCTATTGGGCACCCCTGATCTAGACGTTCTTACGTTCTTCATTGTCGTGACTAGAGATGAGCGAACACTAAAATGTTCGAGGTTCGAAATTCGATTCGAACAGCCGCTCAATGTTCGTGTGTTCGAACGGGTTTCGAACCCCATTATAGTCTATGGGGAACAGATACTCGTTAAGGGGGAAACCCAAATCCGTGTCTGGAGGGTCACCAAGTCCACTATGACACCCCAGGAAATGATGCCAACACCTCTGGAATGACACTGGGACAGCAGGGGAAGCATGTCTGGGGGCATCTAACACACCAAAGACCCTCTATTACCCCAACATCACAGCCTAACAACTACACACTTTACACACTCAATACCACCTCTCTGACAGTAGGAAAACACCTTGAAACATGTGTATTTGGCACTTGCAGTGAGGAGAGCTTGTCACCAGCAGTGAATTTGGCCCTTGTAGTAAGTTGAGGTTGGCACCAACATTTGTTTTGAAAATCAGGGTGGATTGAGCCTCTAACCAGCAGAGTTTGGGCAAATTCATGGTGGAGGGAGCCTCTAAAAACCCCAGTTTGGACCAATTCATGGTGGAGGGAGCCTCTAACCAGCCCAGTTTGGGCAAATTCATGGTGGAGGGAGCCTCTAAAAAACCCAGTTTGGACCAATTCATGGTGGAGGGAGCCTCTAACCAGCCCAGTTTGGGCAAATTCATGGTGGAGGGAGCCTCTAACCAGCCCAGTTTGGACCAATTAAAGGTGGAGGGAGCCTCTAACCAGCCCAGTTTGGACCAATTAATGGTGGAGGGAGCCTCTAACCACCCCAGTTTGGACCAATTCATGGTGGAGGGAGCCTCTAAAAACCCCAGTTTGGACCAATTCATGGTGGAGGGAGCCTCTAAAAACCCCAGTTTGGACCAATTCATGGTGGAGGGAGCCTCTAAACAGCCCAGTTTGGACCAATTCATGGTGGAGGGAGCCTCTAAAAACCCCAGTTTGGACCAATTCATGGTGGAGGGAGCCTCTAAACAGCCCAGTTTGGACCAATTCATGGTGGAGGGAGCCTCTAAAAACCCCAGTTTGGACCAATTCATGGTGGAGGGAGCCTCTAAAAACCCCAGTTTGGACCAATTCATGATGGAGGGAGCCTCTAAACAGCCCAGTTTGGGCAAATTCATGGTGGAGGGAGCCTCTAAAAACCCCCAGTTTGGACCAATTCATGGTGGAGGGAGCCTCTAAACAGCTCAGTTTGGGCAAATTCATGGTGGAGGGAGCCTCTAAAAACCCCAGTTTGGACCAATTCATGGTGGAGGGAGCCTCTAAAAACCCCAGTTTGGACCAATTCATGGTGGAGGGAGCCTCTAAAAACCCCAGTTTGGACCAATTCATGATGGAGGGAGCCTCTAAACAGCCCAGTTTGGGCAAATTCATGGTGGAGGGAGCCTCTAAACAGCCCAGTTTGGACCAATTCATGGTGGAGGGAGCCTCTAAAAACCCCAGTTTGGACCAATTCATGGTGGAGGGAGCCTCTAAAAACCCCAGTTTGGACCAATTCATAGTGGAGGGAGCCTCTAAACAGCCCAGTTTGGGCAAATTCATGGTGGAGGGAGCCTCTAAAAACCCCCAGTTTGGACCAATTCATGGTGGAGGGAGCCTCTAAAAACCCCAGTTTGGACCAATTCATGGTGGAGGGAGCCTCTAAACAGCCCAGTTTGGGCAAATTCATGGTGGAGGGAGCCTCTAAAAACCCCAGTTTGGACCAATTCATGGTGGAGGGAGCCTCTAAACAGCCCAGTTTGGGCAAATTCATGGTGGAGGGAGCCTCTAAAAACCCCAGTTTGGACCAATTCATGGTGGAGGGAGCCTCTAAAAACCCCAGTTTGGACCAATTCATGGTGGAGGGAGCCTCTAAACAGCCCAGTTTGGGCAAATTCATGGTGGAGGGAGCCTCTAAAAACCCCCAGTTTGGACCAATTCATGGTGGAGGGAGCCTCTAAAAACCCCAGTTTGGACCAATTCATGGTGGAGGGAGCCTCTAAACAGCCCAGTTTGGGCAAATTCATGGTGGAGGGAGCCTCTAAACAGCCCAGTTTGGGCAAATTCATGGTGGAGGGAGCCTCTAAAAACCCCAGTTTGGACCAATTCATGGTGGAGGGAGCCTCTAAAAACCCCAGTTTGGACCAATTCATGGTGGAGGGAGCCTCTAAAAACCCCAGTTTGGACCAATTCATGATGGAGGGAGCCTCTAAACAGCCCAGTTTGGACCAATTCATGGTGGAGAGAGCCTCTAAAAACCCCAGTTTGGACCAATTCATGGTGGAGGGAGCCTCTAAACAGCCCAGTTTGGACCAATTCATGGTGGAGGGAGCCTCTAAAAACCCCAGTTTGGACCAATTCATGGTGGAGGGAGCCTCTAAACAGCCCAGTTTGGACCAATTCATGGTGGAGGGAGCCTCTAAAAACCCCAGTTTGGACCAATTCATGGTGGAGGGAGCCTCTAACCAGCCCAGTTTGGACCAATTCATGGTGGAGGGAGCCTCTAAAAACCCCAGTTTGGACCAATTCATGGTGGAGGGAGCCTCTAAACAGCCCAGTTTGGACCAATTCATGGTGGAGGGAGCCTCTAAAAACCCCAGTTTGGACCAATTCATGGTGGAGGGAGCCTCTAAAAACCCCAGTTTGGACCAATTCATGATGGAGGGAGCCTCTAAACAGCCCAGTTTGGACCAATTCATGGTGGAGAGAGCCTCTAAAAACCCCAGTTTGGACCAATTCATGGTGGAGGGAGCCTCTAAACAGGCCAGTTTGGGCAAATTCATGGTGGAGGGAGCCTCTAAACAGGCCAGTTTGGGCAAATTCATGGTGGAGGGAGCCTCTAACCAGCCCAGTTTGGACCAATTCATGGTGGAGGGAGCCTCTAAAAACCCCAGTTTGGACCAATTCATGGTGGAGGGAGCCTCTAAACAGCCCAGTTTGGACCAATTCATGGTGGAGGGAGCCTCTAAAAACCCCAGTTTGGACCAATTCATGGTGGAGGGAGCCTCTAAAAACCCCAGTTTGGACCAATTCATGATGGAGGGAGCCTCTAAACAGCCCAGTTTGGACCAATTCATGGTGGAGAGAGCCTCTAAAAACCCCAGTTTGGACCAATTCATGGTGGAGGGAGCCTCTAAACAGGCCAGTTTGGGCAAATTCATGGTGGAGGGAGCCTCTAAACAGGCCAGTTTGGGCAAATTCATGGTGGAGGGAGCCTCTAACCAGCCCAGTTTGGACCAATTCATGGTGGAGGGAGCCTCTAAAAACCCCAGTTTGGACCAATTCATGGTGGAGGGAGCCTCTAAACAGCCCAGTTTGGACCAATTCATGGTGGAGGGAGCCTCTAAAAACCCCAGTTTGGACCAATTCATGGTGGAGGGAGCTGCTAAACAGCCCAGTTTGGACCAATTCATGGTGGAGGGAGCCTCTAACCAGCAGAGTTGGTGGAAATCAGGGTGGAGGGAGCCTCTAACCAGCAGAGTTGTGGGAAAGCAGGGTGGAGGGAGCCTCTAACCAGCAGAGTTGGTGGAAATCAGGGTGGAGGGAGCCTCTAACCAGCAGAGTTGTGGGAAAGCAGGGTGGAGGGAGCCTCTAACCAGCAGAGTTGTGGGAAAGCAGGGTGGAGGGAGCCTCTAACCAGCAGAGTTGTGGGAAATCAGGGTGGAGGGAGCCTCTAACCAGCAGAGTTGGGGGAAATCAGGGTGGAGGGAGCCTAGTATTAGCAGAATTGTGCAACGCTTATGGTGGATGAGTATGAGGATGCGGAGGAATTGGAGAGGTTGAGTACAGACATGGAGTTTCATGTTGGGGTGCTTTACACAGGTGGGCCCAAAAATGAAGGCTCTATCCAGTGGTGGTTCATTTTTATCAAAGTGAGCCGGTCGGCACTCTCAGCTGACAGACGGGTGCGCTTGTCAGTGATGATGCCACCGGCTGCACTGAACACCCTCTCAGATAGGACGCTGGCGGCAGGACAGGACAGCACCTCCAAGGCATATAGGGCAAGTTCAAGCCACAGGTCCAACTTCGACACCCAATACGTGTAGGGCGCAGAGGGGTCGGAGAGGACAGGGCTGTGGTCGGAAAGGTATTCCCGCAACATGCGCCTATACTTCTCACGCCTGGTGACACTAGGACCCTCCGTGGCGGCACTTTGGCGAGGGGGTGCCATCAAGGTATCCCAGACCTTAGACAGTGTGCCCCTCGTTTGTGTGGACCGGTGAGAACTTGGTTGCCTACTGGAGGAACTGCCCTCCCTGCCGCCAACGTCACATGCTGGAAACATCTCCATCATATTCTGCACCAATTGCCTGTGGCAAGCATTGATGCGATTGGCCCTCCCCTCTACCGGAATAAAAGACGAGATGTTGTTTTTATACCGGGGGTCAAGGATAGCAAAGATCCAGTACTGGTTGTCCTCCATGATTTTGACAATACGCTTGTCGGTTGTAAAGCACCCCAACATGAACTCAGCCATGTCTGCCCCAGTGTTAGTTGGCATGACTCCTCTGGCCCCACCGGAAAGTTCAATCTCCATTTCCTCCTCATCCTCCATGTCTACCCATCCGCGCTGCAACAATGGGACGATTCGAAGTTGCCCGGAAGCCTCCTGTATCACCATCACATCATCGGACAACTCTTCTTCCTCCTCCTCCTCCTCCTCCTCCTCCATTAAACGCAGTGAAGCGGACAGATGTGTGGACATACTCTCCAGCTGTGACGGATCGGATGCTATCCCTAACTCCTCTATGTGATCTGAGTTATCCCTGATGTCAATCAGGGATTCTCTCAGAACACACAAGAGCGGGATTGTAAGGCTCACCATCGCATCCTCAGAGCTCACCCTCCTTGTGGACTCCTCAAAGACCCGTAGGATGTCACAAAGGTCTCTCATCCATTGCCACTCATGGATGTGAAACTGAGGCAGCTGACTTTGTGGCACCCTAGGGTTTTGTATCTGGTATTCCATCAAAGGTCTCTGCTGCTCAACCACTCTATTCAACATCTGAAACGTTGAGTTCCAGCGTGTGGGGACGTCGCACAAAAGCCGGTGTTGTGGCACATGCAGGCGTTGCTGGAGAGATTTTAAGCTAGCAGCGGCTACTGTCGACTTGCGAAAGTGGGCGCACATGCGCCGCACTTTCACCAGTAGCTCTGGAACATTGGGGTAGCTCTTTAGGAAACGTTGCACCACTAGGTTGAAGACGTGGGCCAGGCATGGAACATGTTGGAGTCCGGCAAGCTCCAGAGCTGCTACCAGGTTCCGGCCGTTATCACAAACGACCATGCCTGGGCCCAGGTGCAGCGGCTCAAACCATATTGCCGTCTCATCGAGGAGGGCATCCCTCACCTCGGAGGCAGTGTGCTGTCTGTCCCCCAAGCTGATCAGCTTCAGCACAGCCTGCTGACATCTACCAACGCCAGTGCTGCAACGTTTCCAACTTGTAGCTGGGGTCAATCTAACAGCGGAGGAGGAGGCGGTGGCGGAGGAGGAGGCAGTGGCGGAGGAGGAGGCGGTAGAGGAGGAGGAGGAGGGGGGTGTTCTTCTCGTGTCCCTGCCAGGAATGTTAGGCGGGGAGACGAGGTACACCGGGCCAGTTTGGGAAGCAGTCCCAGCCTCAACTACATTCACCCAGTGTGCCGTCAGTGAAATGTAGCGTCCCTGTCCGCATGCACTTGTCCACGCGTCGGTGGTCAAGTGGACCTTTGTGCAAAGCGCGGAACTAAGGGCCCGCCTGATGTTGAGTGACACGTGCTGGTGCAAGGCGGGGACGGCACACCGGGAGAAGTAGTGACGGCTAGGGACGGCATAGCGAGGTGCCGCAGTTGCCATCAGGTCCAGGAAGGCGGGAGTTTCAACAAGCCGGAACGCCAACATCTCCTGGGCCAGCAGTTTAGCGATGTTGGCGTTCAAGGCTTGCGCGTGTGGGTGGTTAGCAGTGTATTTCTGCCGCCGCTCCAATGTCTGAGAGATGGTGGGTTGTTGTAAAGAAGCGCCTGATGGTGCCTTTGATGGTGCAGGAGAAGGAGATAAGACAGGAACAGGGGAGGATGAGGGAGAAGTCAACAAAGTGGCGGAGGCAGATGAAGTGGTGTCCTGGCTCGTCCTCTGGAGTGCATCGCCAGCACAGTCAGCAGTGGCAGTGGCAGAGGCAGAGGCAGTGGCAGAGGCAGTGGCAGTGGCGTGAACGGCAGGCGGCCTTTGTCCTGCCGTTGCTGCCTGCCACTGATTCCAGTGCTTGGATTCCAAATGACGGCGCATTGAAGTGGTGGACAGGTTGCTCTTCTCAGAGCCCCTAATCAATTTCGAGAGGCAAATTGTGCAGACAACACTATATCTGTCCTCGGCGCATTCCTTGAAAAAACTCCACACCTTCGAGAAACGTGCCCTCGAGGTGGGAGTTTTTCGGGGCTGGGTACGAACTGGAACATCTTGGGAGATTCCGGGTGTGGCCTGGCTTCGCCTAAGCTGCTGACCTCTGCCTCTGCCTCTAGCTACCCTTTTTGGTGCTGCACGTGCCTCAACATCCACACTACTTTCCCCGCTTGACATCCCCCCTGTCCAGGTCGGGTCAGTGTCCTCATCATCCACCACTTCCTCTTCCAACTCCTGTCTCATCTCCTCCTCCCGCACAATGCGCCGGTCAACTGGATGCCCTGACGGCAACTGCGTCACATCATCGTCGATGAGGGTGGGTTGCTGGTCATCCACCACCAAATCGAACGGAGATGGAGGAGACTCTAGTGTTTGAGCATCTGGACACAGATGCTCCTCTGTTAGGTTCGTGGAATCGTGACGTGGAGAGGCAGGTTGAGGGACAATGAAAGGAGCGGAGAACAGCTCTGGGGAGCAGGGACAGTTGGGGTTATTGTTCTGTGAAGCTTGGGAATTTTGGGAGGAAGGAGGACAAGACTGTTGGGTAATAGGAGGAGAGGAGGCAGAGTCTGACTGGCTGCTGGACAATGTGCTGTAAGCGTTCTCTGACAGCCATTGCAAGACCTGTTCCTGGTTCTCGGGCCTACTAAGGTTTGTACCCTGCAGTTTAGTTAATGTGGCAAGCAACCCTGGCACTGTGTAGTGGCGCAATGCTTGCTGCCCCACAGGAGTAGGCACGGGACGCCCTGTGGCTTCACTGCTACCTTGCTCCCCAGAACCATTCCCCCGACCTCGCCCATGGCCTCGTCCACGTCCCTTTCCGGGAGCCTTGCGCATTTTTAAT
This sequence comes from Leptodactylus fuscus, assembly GCF_031893055.1. NCBI lineage: Eukaryota > Metazoa > Chordata > Amphibia > Anura > Leptodactylidae > Leptodactylus > Leptodactylus fuscus. The sequence goes on from NC_134266.1 coordinate 83,072,130, forward strand.
TCCAAGTTAGAAATTGGCACTATATACCAGTAGCAAAAATTGTGGGTGCACGTAACCCCAATATATTCTTTGAATTCCCAGTCAGACAATGGCACTATATGCCAGTAGCAAGAAATGAGGGTATTTATAACCCCAATATATTCTTTGAATTCCCAGTCAGAAACTGGCACTATATGGCAGTAGCAAGAAATGAGGGTATTTATAACCCCAATATATTCTTTGAATTCCCAGTCAGACAATGGCACTGTATACCAGTAGTAAAAATAGTGGGTGCACGTATCCCCAATATATTCTTTGAATTACCAGTCAGAAACTGGCACTATATGGCAGTAGCAAGAAATGAGGGTATTTGTAACCCCAATATATTCTTTGAATTCCCAGTCAGAAACTGGCACTGTATACCAGTAGTAAAAATTGTGGGTGCACGTAACCCCAATATATTCTTTGAATTACCAGTCAGAAACTGGCACTATATGGCAGTAGCAAGAAATGAGGGTATTTGTATTCCCAATATATTCTTTGAATTCCCAGTCAGACAATGGCACTGTATACCAGTAGTAAAAATTGTGGGTGCACGTAACCCCAATATATTCTTTGAATTACCAGTCAGAAACTGGCACTATATGGCAGTAGCAAGAAATGAGGGTATTTATAACCCCAATATATTCTTTGAATTCCCAGTCAGACAATGGCACTGTATACCAGTAGTAAAAATTGTGGGTGCACGTAACCCCAATATATTCTTTGAATTACCAGTCAGAAACTGGCACTATATGGCAGTAGCAAGAAATGAGGGTATTTGTAACCCCAATATATTCTTTGAATTCCCAGTCAGAAACTGGCACTATATGGCAGTAGCAAGAAATGAGGGTATTTATAACCCCAATATATTCTTTGAATTCCCAGTCAGACAATGGCACTGTATACCAGTAGTAAAAATTGTGGGTGCACGTAACCCCAATATATTCTTTGAATTACCAGTCAGAAACTGGCACTATATGGCAGTAGCAAGAAATGAGGGTATTTGTAACCCCAATATATTCTTTGAATTCCCAGTCAGAAACTGGCACTGTATACCAGTAGTAAAAATTGTGGGTGCACGTAACCCCAATATATTCTTTGAATTACCAGTCAGAAACTGGCACTATATGGCAGTAGCAAGAAATGAGGGTATTTGTAACCCCAATATATTCTTTGAATTCCCAGTCAGAAACTGGCACTGTATACCAGTAGTAAAAATTGTGGGTGCACATAACCCCAATATATTCTTTGAATTCCCAGTCAGACAATGGCACTATATACCAGTAGCAAGAAATGAGGGTATTTATAACCCCAATATATTCTTTGAATTCCCAGTCAGAAACTGGCACTATATGGCAGTAGCAAGAAATGAGGGTATTTGTAACCCCAATATATTCTTTGAATTCCCAGTCAGAAACTGGCACTGTATACCAGTAGTAAAAATTGTGGGTGCACGTAACCCCAATATATTCTTTGAATTCCCAGTCAGAAACTGGCACTATATGGCAGTAGCAAGAAATGAGGGTATTTGTAACCCCAATATATTCTTTGAATTCCCAGTCAGAAACTGGCACTGTATACCAGTAGTAAAAATTGTGGGTGCACGTAACCCCAATATATTCTTTGAATTCCCAGTCAGACAATGGCACTATATACCAGTAGCAAGAAATGAGGGTATTTATAACCCCAATATATTCTTTGAATTCCCAGTCAGAAACTGGCACTGTATACCAGTAGTAAAAATTGTGGGTGCACGTAACCCCAATATATTCTTTGAATTCCCAGTCAGACAATGGCACTATATGGCAGTAGCAAAAATAGTGGGTGTATATAGCCCCAATTCTATTGCTAGGGGACTTGCAGGGTATTTCTGGGGTGAAGGTGGGGGGGGCACACCGTTGGAACGGGTATCGGGGGTATATATCGGGTATACGGGAATACACTGACCGTGTATTCCATTCAGGATCCTGGGAAAGCTGGGTTGCGGCGATTGAGCCCGTCAGTGCCACGTTACACTGACAAGCTTCTCCCTGGAATTTAGCTCTTACAAGAGCTGTTGTGGTTGTCTTCTCCTTCCTATCCTAGCCTGTCCCTGCCTACCCAGAATCTAAGCCCTAGCTATCTGGACGGAAACCTCCGTCCTCGGTGAATTGCAAGCTCAGAATGACGCGAACCTGGGCGGCGCTGTTCTTTTAAATTAGAGGTCACATGTTTTCGGCAGCCAATGGGTTTTGCCTACTTTTCTCAACGTCACCGGTGTCGTAGTTCCTGTCCCACCTACCCTGCGCTGTTATTGGAGCAAAAAAGGCGCCAGGGAAGGTGGGAGGGGAATCGAGTAATGGCGCACTTTACCACGCGGTGTTCGATTCGATTCGAACATGCCGAACAGCCTAATATCCGATCGAACATGAGTTCGATAGAACACTGTTCGCTCATCTCTAGTCGTGACCTAAATGTAGTGCCGCCTAGAGGAGACAGCGGAGGCGGCCAGGACAGGAGCACGGGCAGGTGAGTGAAAATTATTAATTGCTGCTTATTGCAACAACACAATAAGTTGCAGCCGATTGCAAAAAAAATGACACTTCCCAGTTTATTCCATGAGGCGCCACATGAGGCTATTGCTATAGTTAAATAGATGATAGATAGATAGATAGATAGATAGATAGATAGATAGATAGATAGATGATAGATAGATAGATAGATAGATACTGTAGATAGATGATTTAATACTGCCTACATCCGATGAGTTCCTGCTACAATCCCCATATTCCCTGAATTTCCCCCCACACCCATTGTCAGTGAGCACACACCATAATAAAGCTTTGGTGCAGGTGCAATGAATCAATGCACTGTGCACACATCTACCCAACCAATAGGATTATTGGTGAGGAAATGCAAAACACAGCCCACACCAAATAAATCAATTAAGCAGCTGATTGCAGCAGGCCCCTCCCTTCTCCATAGAGGTCTGTGTGTAAGACTAAATATGGAGACCAATATGGAGACTCTCCTGAGTCGAATAGTGTTTTCCCCCTAAACGAGTATTTATTCCCCATAGACTATAATGGGGTTCGATGTTCGATCCAACAGTCGAGTATTGAGCGGCTACTCGAATCGAACTTCGAACATTTCACTGTTCACTCATCTCTTCTAATGAGCTATTTGGTGCAAAGAGTCAGGGGCATAACTAGGAAAGACAGGGCCCCATAGCAAGTTATTGACTGGGGCTTCCCCTGACCCCACATGGAGTAATGCCTCCTTTACTGTCCCCACATGGTATAATGCCCCCTTTACTGATTACTGTCCCCATTATAGACCCCCATATTGTATACTATTCCTAATATTACATGCCCCATACAGGTAGTCCAATTGTTACAGGCCTCCATACAGAAAGTGCACCAGTTACAGGCCCCCTTACTGTAAGGGCCCCATTACACCCCCCATATTGTTTCAAGCCTCAATACACTGAGGACCCCTTTTACAAGCTCTGTACAGTAAGGGCCAATGTCACAGGCCCCCATACAGGATGATTTCCACTTACTTATTTGTCCACATCCGTCTCTGCTTAGGGCTGCAGGTGGTGCCTCCTGGAGCAGAGGACTAGGCGTTATGGTTGCTATGGTGGTATTTATGGCCCTGCAACAAGGGTATAACCGTTTCTCTCATCACACCAAAGAGCTACTTCCTTGCTATGATTGACAGACAGGCAGTCAACCATAGCAGGGAGGGAGTGATGATGGGAATGTGCGTTGGAAAGCAAAGTTCTTTGGTGAAGTGAATGCAACAGTGACAACTTTACTGCACCAAACAATTCATCATTAGAACATCAGCAAAAGAGCTAAAATCTTAGCAATTGAGGAACCAATCAGGAAGCAGGAAAAAAAAGTGTGAACCTCACACTCAATGTATAAAATTACATGTATCCATTTACGTCTATGGAGAGGGAAGAAGAACCAAGTGAGAAATAAGGTAATACACAGAGAGGCAAATGCAGCTAATAGTAAGTTTTCTCATTCATCCCAATTGCTTTATTCACATCACTACTGTTCAATACTTCTCTTCAGGCTCCAAAGTATAATAACTGGAGAGCAGAGAGGGTACATAAAAAAATAAAAATATCAATTTATTCATCTTTCCTGGCTACTGCCATGACATCTTCTATCATCTCAGTCTTCTTCTTAGACCAACTGCCATTTTATGTGCTCTCCGGGTCACTGAGGATGAGTCAGTGGATTTTTTTTGCACAGCTTTGCTGACCCCCAAAATAGACAGCAAAATGGCTGGCCAGATGGATTTGTGCAAGGTGAATTCCAAAAAGTTCAGTCTCCAAAATTTTTTTGACAATAAATAATGAAGTCATAGTTGGAGAAAAGTGATTTCCTTAGTTTGATTAGAAAAATAACATCTCTTTGAAGAATAAAATAACCTTACTTTATTTTATTGGCCAGGAGCAAACTTTGGATGCAACTAAGAGATACCACCAGTATCAACCAGGAACGGGATTTACAAAGAGTCTAGAGCAGTAGTTCTTAACCAGGGTTCGATTGAACCCTAGGCCCTATGCACGGTTCATTTTGTGTACCAGTAAAAAAACATATACCTATGTCTTGAATTTGGAAAAAAAATCATATTTGATTTATCACTAAAGAAGGGTTCGGTGAATGTGCATATGAAACTAGTGGGTTCGGTACCTCAAACAAGGTTAAGAACCACTGGTCTAGAGGTACAAGGAGAAGCAACCAAGACATACTATGAACAAACCAGGAGCTATAGAATTATTATCAAAGAACAGGCATCAGATGGGACTAGGAGATACTAGGAGTAGTGATCATGGACAGGCCCTTGATAGTACCAGAGCATGGACACCATAAGCGAACCAGGAGCTGGAATCAGGAACATGTACATAGCCAGGGGCTGAATCCACAGAGCAAGGACACCATATGAATGGTCAGGAGATAAAACCAGGAACACAGACACCCAAAACATAACCAGCAAAAGGAACTAGATAAATACTCACCAGGGGCACAGGCAGAAGATAGAACTTGGAACATGGGCACCATGCACATGTACAGATCCTGGAGCAGAAACATCAGGGGCACAGACAGGAGTTGAATGGAGGAGGGAATGGGTAAGAATAGAGTCAAGGGTCATCACTAGTAGAGCAATCCAGAAATCAGATGTAATCTCTCTATATTATAAAAATGAATTCTTGTCTGTCTGTCTGTCTGTCTGTCTGTCTGTCTGTCTGTCTGTCTGTCTGTCCGTCCGTCTGTCTGTCTGTCTGTTCTCTACTGCAAACCAAACGACTGGACCGATCTTCACCAAATTTGGTACAGAGATACTTCAGATATCTGGCAAGGTTTAAGACGAGACTCCAACTCGCTCGGACGTACCGTTGCTGAGATACAGCATTGTAAACATAGTGCCCCCCCCCTTAGCCAATACAAACCTGCAAGACTTTCACTCATATTCCAACTGTAATACACATGGTCACTCCACATGCAAAATACAACACTGATATCCAAACTGAGATACACACATCAGAGGATTAGATACACAGATCAGCACACAGTCCCACACACCAGAGGATTAAATACGCACTTCTGCACACAGCTCCACACACTGAAGGATTTGATACGTGCGTCTGCACACGGTTCCACATGCCGAAGGATTATATACAGGCGTCTACACACAGTTCCACACTCCAGAGGATTAGATACGCGTGTTTGCACACATTTGTACACGCCATAGGATTAGATACACGCATCTGCACAGAGTAGCACATGCCGTAGGATTAGATACACGCGTCTACACACAGTTCCACACTCCAGAGGATTAGATACGCGCATCTGCACACAGTTGTACATGCCATAGGATTAGATACACGCGTCTGCACACAGTACCACATGCAGTAGGATTAGATACGCGCGTCTACACATAGTTCCACACGCCGAAGGATTAGATACGCGTCTCTTCACACAATACCACACAGGGGAGGATTAGATACGTGTGTGTGCGCACAGTACCACACTTTGGAGGATTAGATACATGCCTCTGCACACAGTACCACAAGCCAGAGAATTAGATACGCGTCTCAGCACACAGTATCACACAGGGGAGGATTAGATACGCGCGTCTGCACACAGTACCACACGGGGGAGGATTAGATATGCGCGACTGCACACAGTACCACATGCCGGGGTATTGGATATGCACGTCTACACACAGTTCCACACACCGTAGGATTAGATACGCGCCTCTTCACACAATACCACACAGGGGAGGATTAGATACACGTGTCTTCACACAGTTGTACACGCCATAGGATTAGATACACGTGTCTGCACACAGTACCACATGCCGTAGGAATAGATATGCGCATCTACACACAGTACCACATGCCGTAGGATTAGATACGCGTGTCTGAACACAGTACTACATGCCGTAGGATTAGATACGCGCGTCTACACACAGTTCCACATTCCAGAGGATTAGATACGCACGTCTGTACACATTTGTACACGCCATAGGATTAGATACACACGTCTGCACAGAGTACCACATGCCGTAGGATTAGATACACGCATCTACACACAGTTCCACACTCCAGAGGATTAGATACGCATGCCTGCACACAGTTGTACACACCATAGGATTAGATACACACGTCTACACACAGTGCCACATGCAGTGGGATTAGATACGCGCGTCTACACATATTTCCACACGCCGAAGGATTAGATACGCCCCTCTTCACACAATACCACACAGGGGAGGATTAGATATGCGTGTCTGCACACAGAACCACATGCCATAGGATTAGATATGTGCGTCTACACACAGTTCCACACGCCGTAGGATTAGATACGCGTCTCTTCACACAATCCCACACAGGGGAGGATTAGATACGTGCATCTGCACACAGTACCACACGACCGAGGGTTAGATGTGCGCGTCTGCACACAGTTACACACACTGAAGGATTAGATACGTGTGTCTGCTCTAAGTACCACACGGGGGAGGATTAGATACGCACATTTGCACACAGTTCAACATGCTGGAGGATTAGATACGCATGTCTTCACATAGTACCACCGCCAGAGGATTAGATACCCGTTTCTACACACAGTATCACACGGGGAAGGATTAGGTATGCGCATCTGCACACAGTACCACACGCCAAAGGATTGGATATGCACATCTGCACACAGTTCCATACGCCGGAGGATTAGAAACGCACGTCTGCACACTGTACCACATGCCGTAGTATTAGATACGTGCGTCTGCACACAGTTTCACACGCCGGAGGATTAGCTACGCGCGTCTGCACACAGTACCATACGCCGGGGGATTGGATACATGCGTCTGCACACAATACCACATGCCAGAGGATTGGATACGCGCATCTGCACACAGTACCATACGCCGGGGGATTGGATACGCGCCTCTTCACACAATACCACACAGGGGAGGATTAGATATGTGCATCTGAACACAGTACCACACTTTGGAGGATTAGATACAGGCCTCTGCACACAGTACCACATGCCAGAGAATTAGATACGCGTCTCAGCACACAGTTCCACATGGGGGAGTATTAGATACACGCATCTGCACACAGTACCACACACCAGAGTATTAGATACGTGCATCTGCACACAGTACCACACGCCAGAGTCATTAGATATGCGTGTCTGCACACAGTTTCACTTACTGGAGGATTAGATACACGCCTCTTCATACAATACCACACGGGGAGGATTAGATATGTGCATCTGCACGAAGTACCACACCAACAAGGATTGGATACTTCCATCTAAACACAGTACTACACAGGGAAGGATTAGATACAGCTTTACTCCAGGTCTCCATAACAACTAATCACAGGTTTTTCACTGACATCCAAAATGAGATACACATAATCACATTACGCTTATGGACATACACAGAAACAACATACAAAATACATCAGTGCAAAATTGGACAATTTTGTCCTGAACGTCTCACTGAGAGCAGCCACAGCCCAAGACCTGATGAAGAGCTCGCCTTTCCAATGGATGTCGTCGTCCCTGAAATATCTAGGGGTTCGCCTTACCCCTCGAGTAGAAGATCTTTATGCCAGTAATTTTGTCCCCCTATTGAAAACCCTCCAGAAGGACCTTGATCACTATCAATCGATGCCACTCTCATGGTTTGGGAGAAAGAACTTAATTCAGACGTACTTAATCCCCAAGGTACTCTACGTTATGTCCATGTTACCAATTTGCCCAAAGAGTTCTTCTCCTCTCTTCGAAAGATATTTACAAGGTTTATCTGGAATCGAAAGCCACCCAGATTAGCGTGGTCTCTGCTGGTAAAGCATAAATCGCAAGGAGGCATTGGTTTGCCGGACCTATCCCTCTACCACAAAGCCAATCAACTAAGATGGTGGGCTCATCTGCTCTTCCCGATCACACCACAATCTTACACCCTGTCCGTCGCGCAGCAACGAGAACTGTGGGACTTATCCACATCTAAGCGCCTAGTAGGGACTGTGAATCCGCTATTGAGAGGAGCTATAGAAGTCTGGAGAGAATTGGGCCCGAACCTGGCCCCGTCCCCTTCCCCCTTATTACCCGCGACTTTGATTCCGCCACTAATAGATGAAGACAGCAGAAACACTACAACATCCTGGCCTCCTGCCCTCCACCAATCCTTGAGAGATCTCTGGAATGAGACTACGAAGGCTATGGATGTTGACCTGGCCTTCTGCGACATGCCCACAGCTACATCATTTCTTCACAAGGCCCACGTACAGTACTATATTACAAAATTCAATGAGAAGTACCGACTGAGATCGGAATTGACGAAGTTTGAGAAATGACTCCTCTCAAAGACCAAAATGATGCGTAAGGCCTTGGTGCTACTGCATAGATTTGTATCTCCACCCACACTCTATAAGCCGGCGTACATCTCCAGCTGGGAGAAAGAACTAAATATCACAATCGGGGATGAGGATTTAGAACGAGTCCTGAGGACCTCTCAAGGGTTCTCCAGGTGTGTGAGATTACAGGAGAACGCATTCAAGTTAGTGTCCAGATGGTACAGGACTCCGGACTGGCTTCGCCAGAAAGGCCTCTCAAGCGAGGCGAAATGCTGGCGTTGCTCTGACCACGTCGGTACCTACCTACACATTTGGTGGAACTGCCCTGGAATTAAGCCCTTCTGGGAGACGATACAGAACAAAATCAGGAAAATCTGCAAAGCATCTTTTACGCTCTCTCCAGACGTGTTGTTTCTACAAATGCGAAACAAGTGGTACTCACCTGAAAAAGATCGTCTTATTACCTCTCTCTTGGCTGCTGCGAAGCTGCTGATTCCGAGATTCTGGATGCAACAAATCCCACCTCCTATCAATCTGTGGGAGACGACTGTTCAAGAAATAGCCAGACTGGAAGAACTGCTGAGTTGGTCCTCTAGGACCCACGACCAATTTATGGAAATATGGAACCCCTGGATAACTTACCGAGACTCTTTCCCTACAATTTGAGTTAACAGTGCCCTTTCTGATTGGTTCAAGAACGACTCTCCACTCACATTCCCGTACTCCCCCAGTCACCATGTACACCCGATGACTGGCTGATTCTTACAGACCCAACTCCCCTCCCCCTCCCTTCTTTTCCTAGTACTAACCCCTGTCCTCTCCTTTTTCCTTTCCCGCATTTTTATTGATATGCTTTTTTTTTTTTTTTTTTTTTGTCCTTTCCTATGACAGCTCTCTGAAGAACTTTATATAAGCGAGAGCCTGACGCTTTCTGATGTAACACATTAGACTGCTTGATACAATATTTCTGAGATCTGTTGTGTATTTGTTCTGTTGCGAAAAATTATTGTTGAAACTTAATAAAACTCTTTTGAATTAAAAAAAATTGGACAATTCTTATGGGGCCACTACACAAACATAAAATGTAATATACCCGTGTGAAGCCGGGTCCTCCCTCTAGTATACTATGTAAAGGACTTTGTAGGAATGTAGTCTGGTCAGGAATATTGCTGCAATTTACAGGTGCTAGTGGTACCCAAAGGGCAAGGCAATGGTAACGTCAGGAGTGACCAGGAGCCACAATAAAGGAGAAAGGATAAACTAGGAACTAGTAACATGGCAGCTTGAGACAGAGTAACCAGAACTGTGCTGTAGCTTAGAACCAGGCTAGTGTGGATTGGCTGGATTAATATAGTAGGCCTTGGTGATCACATCAGAAATAACTCATTCAGGGGGAGATAACCATTGCCTTGTGGTCTAGCAAGATAGAGTTAAGCATTGAAGGCAGAACCACACACGAATGAATTTAGAATGAAATGACAGTCATTAGTGCATATTTGTTGTACTGAATGCAGGAGGCTGGTAGTGTTGTTCATGATCTATGTTGATGCCTTCACCCTGTACTGTAATTCCTATTTTTAGTCATGAGTGATCACCAGCTCTTCTATGTAAGCATCCTGCCAAATAATTCCTTATTAGAGATGAGCGAACAGTGTTCTATCGAACACATGTTCGATCGGATATCAGGGTGTTCGCCATGTTCGAATCGAATCGAACACCGCGTGGTAAAGTGCGCCAAAATTCGATTCCCCTCCCACCTTCCCTGGCGCCTTTTTTGCACCAATAACAGCGCAGGGGAGGTGGGACAGGAACTACGACACCGGGGGCATTGAAAAAAATTGGAAAAAGTCATTGGCTGCCGAAATCAGGTGACCTCCATTTTAGACGAATAGTGGATTTCAAATCCGGGTCATATGAGAATGTGAACTTTGTGACTATGAGACAGGGATAGCTGTACAGGCAGGGATAGCTAGGGATAACCTTTATTTAGGGGGGAATGTTATTAAAAATAACTTTTTGGGGCTCTATCGGGTGTGTAATTGTGATTTTTGTGAGATAAACTTTTTCCCATAGGGATGCATTGGCCAGCGCTGATTGGCCGAATTCCGTACTCTGGCCAATCAGTGCTGGCCAATGCATTCTATTAGCTTGATGAAGCAGAGTGTGCACAAGGGTTCAAGCGCACCATCGGCTCTGATGTAGCAGAGCCGAGGCTGCACAAGGGTTCAAGCGCACCCTCGGCTCTGATGTAGGAGAGCCGAGGGTGCACTTGAACTCTTGTGCACCCTCAGCTCTGCTACATCAGAGTCTAAGGTCGGACCTGAATGGAGACTGGTGTGGAGCGATCTTAGACTCCGCCTCCTCCAGCAGAGCCAGCGCTGATTGGCCGAATTCCGTACTCTGGCCAATCAGCACTGGCTAATGCATTGTATTGGCGTGATGAAGCAGTGCTGAATGTGTGTGCTTAGCACACACATTCAGCTCTACTTCATCGGGCTAATAGAATGCATTGGCCAGCGCTGATTGGCCGAATTCCGTACTCTGGCCAATCAGCACTGGCTAATGCATTGTATTGGCGTGATGAAGCAGTGCTGAATGTGTGTGCTTAGCACACACATTCAGCTCTACTTCATCGGGCTAATAGAATGCATTGGCCAGCGCTGATTGGCCGAATTCCGTACTCTGGCCAATCAGCACTGGCTAATGCATTGTATTGGCGTGATGAAGCAGTGCTGAATGTGTGTGCTTAGCACACACATTCAGCTCTACTTCATCGGGCTAATAGAATGCATTGGCCAGCGCTGATTGGCCAGAGTACGGAATTCGGCCAATCAGCGCTGGCTCTGCTGGAGGAGGCGGAGTCTAAGATCGCTCCACACCAGTCTCCATTCAGGTCCGACCTTAGACTCCGCCTCCTCCAGCAGAGCCAGCGCTGATTGGCCGAATTCCGTACTCTGGCCAATCAGCACTGGCTAATGCATTGTATTGGCGTGATGAAGCAGTGCTGAATGTGTGTGCTTAGCACACACATTCAGCTCTACTTCATCGGGCTAATAGAATGCATTGGCCAGCGCTGATTGGCCGAATTCCGTACTCTGGCCAATCAGCACTGGCTAATGCATTGTATTGGCGTGATGAAGCAGTGCTGAATGTGTGTGCTTAGCACACACATTCAGCTCTACTTCATCGGGCTAATAGAATGCATTGGCCAGCGCTGATTGGCCGAATTCCGTACTCTGGCCAATCAGCACTGGCTAATGCATTGTATTGGCGTGATGAAGCAGTGCTGAATGAGTGTGCTTAGCACACACATTCAGATCTACTTCATCGGGCTAATAGAATGCATTGGCCAATCAGCGCTGGCCAATGCATTCTATTAGCGTGAACTGAGTTTGCACAGGGGTTCTAGTGCACCCTCGGCTCTGCTACATCAGATTGCTACATCTGATGTAGCAGTGCCGAGTGTGCATCAGATGTGTAGTTGAGCAAAACTGACTCAGCACTGCTAAGTCTCTGCATTCGCATAGGAATGCATTGGCCAGCCTTCGGCCAATCAGCGCTGGCTCTGCCGGAGGAGGCGGAGTCTAAGGTCGGACCTGAATGGAGACTGGTGTGGAGCGATCTTAGACTCCGCCTCCTCCAGCAGAGCCAGCGCTGATTGGTCGAGTTCCGTACTCTGGCCAATCAGCACTGGCCAATGCATTTCTATGGGGAAAAGTTAGCTTGCGAAAATCGCAAACTGACAGGGATTTCCATGAAATAAAGTGACTTTTATGCCCCCAGACATGCTTCCCCTGCTGTCCCAGTGTCATTCCAGGGTGTTGGTATCATTTCCTGGGGTGTCATAGTGGACTTGGTGACCCTCCAGACACGAATTTGGGTTTCCCCCTTAACGAGTTTATGTTCCCCATAGACTATAATGGGGTTCGAAACCCATTCGAACACTCGAACAGTGAGCGGCTGTTCGAATCGAATTTCGAACCTCGAACATTTTAGTGTTCGCTCATCTCTATTCCTTATATATCAATGCTCTATTTTAATGGAGAGGGGGTTAACCCCTGGCAAAAATTATGGAATCATCAGTCCCTGAAGATGATCCTTGAGTTGTTTAATGTTTAGAGATGAGCGAACACTAAAGTGTCCGAGGTTCGAAATCTGATTCGAACAGCCGCACACTGTTCGACTGTTCGAACGGATTTTGAACCCCATTATAGTCTATGGGGGGAAATGCTCGTTTCAGGGGTAGGCAACATTCGATAAAATCATACTTACCAAGTCCACGAGTGACGGTCGGGCTGGATTCTACTTGAAGTCTTCTCCCGGCACAGGGTCCCCGCGTCCTCTTCCGGGTGGAATTCACTCTGCCTAGGCATCCGGCATGCGCGTGCGTCTCTGCCAAGGCCCGACGCTTGAGCAGAGCCGACTGTGCATGCGCGTGTATGTGCGTGCATGCCCGCGAATGCGCAGTCGGCTCTGCCTAGGCCGGATGCCTAGGCAGAGTGAATTCCACCCAGAAGAAGACGCAGGGACGCAGCGCGGAGAAGACTTCAGAAAGGTAAGAGAAGAACCAGCGTTGATTGACAGAATGTATAGTATTCTGCCAATCAACGCTGGTTCTGCATCGAACATTAAACTTCGAACAGATAGTAGTGTTCGATCGAGTACGGGTATTTCGAATACCGTAGTATTCGATTGAACACCTACTCGATCGAACACTACTCGCTCATCTCTATTAATGTTGTAGAAAAAAAGCAGATCAAAGCCATGAAAAAAAACTAAAGGCATTTCATATGGCAACTTTATGGCTTTATGAAACACTAAAAGAAATCAAGAAAAATAATTGTGGTAGCCAGTAACAGTTAGATTTTTTGAACAAGCACAGAGAAAAAATTATGGAATCACTCAATTCTGTGGAAAAAATTATGGAATCATGAAAAATAAATAAACAAAATAACACTCCAAAACATCACTAGTACTTTGTTGCACTACCTCTGGCTTTTATAACTGCTTCCAGTCTCTGAGGCATTGACTTCATGAGTGATAAACAGTACAAGATACAAGATACAAATGAGCTTTATTAGCATTACCAAAGAATAAAACATTTGGTGTTGCCAAAGCAAAAAGAAAGTTGGTGGTGGAGGGGGGTGGGAACGGGATCTGTGGGTTGGGGGTTTGAGTGTCTTTAGGGTCTCTTCGTTCTAGTTTGGGGTGTGTGGGTGTCGGTGGGTATGGGGCAGACAGGTGATGGTGGGGCTTAGGGGGGTTTAATAGTCTGTGGAGAATGGGTGGTATTGGGCAGCGATCTCCACAGTGGTCTCCTCCTCTCCCAGTAGGATGCAGAGTTTCCTCTTCTCGTCTGCAGATGTGAAGTTTGGGATGTGGGCAGAGAGTCTTTGGTAGTAGACGGCCCTCACAGATGAGTATTTGGTGCAGTGTAGCAGGGTAGCAGGAAGTGGGTCTCGTCTTCTAGGGCCCCTTGGTCGCAGTGTTGGCACAGTCTGTTCTCTCGTGGCTTGTACGTCTGAATGTGCCGCCCCGTTTCAATCTCTAGGTTGTGGGCGCTTAATCTGTACCGGCTCAGGGCTTGTCTGTGTTTGGGGTGGTGTATTCTCTCCAAGTAGGTGGCCATGGTGTAGTCCCTTTGTAAGGATTGGTACATGATGAGTTTGGAGTTATTTATTTTGTTTCTCCATTCTTCAATGTACTGCTCCCTGTTTGCCTCTGTGGTCGCCTTTATTTCGGCCTTGGTCGTCATCTGTTGGTGTTTTTGGTTTGGTGGTTGGCTGTTGTTTGGTTGGGGGGGTGTTGGGTTTACTCAGGTCTCTGTGTTTTAGCCATTCATGGTGGTGGTAGGAGTCGGGGTTGCTCTCCTGGACTGCGTCAAGTCGGGGTTGCTCTCCTGGACTGCATCAAGTATCTTCAGCCAGACCCTCACCGGTGGTTTGAGGTGGTACAGTTGTCTTCTGATGGCGTAGAAGGTTCTGCTTTTACTTTCAGGATTTCTATTGCTGCTTTGAAGCTTCCTGATTGATTGAGTTCCAGCCCCATTTAGGTGTAGCTGTTGGTTTTCTCCAGTGTGGAGCCGTTCAGTGTGAAATGTGGGGTGGGGGCTTTGTTATGGCCCTTCTTCTTAAATACCATGACTTTGGTCTTTTTGTGGTTTATGGGTAGAGCCCAAGTGGTGCTGAATTTTTCCAGCACTGACAGGCTTTCTTGGAGGTCTTTCTCGGTGGGGGACAGGAGTAGGAGGTCATCGGCATATAGCAGGAACTTCACCTCCTGGTCATTCAGGGTGAGGCCTGGGGTTGGTGAGGCCTCTAGGGCTGCAGCCAGTTCATTGATGTAGATGTAGAAGAGCGTTGGGCTCAGGCTACAGCCTTGTCTGACCCCTCGGGCCTGTTGGAAGTATGCTGTCCTTTTCCCATTCACCTTCACACTGCACTGGTTTCCGGTGTAGGAGCTCTTGATGACGTCATACGTTCTTCCTCCTATTCCACTCTCTAGGAGTTTCAGGAGCAGGCCTGGGTGCCATACTAAGTCGAACGCCTTCTTAAAGTCCACAAAGCAGGCGAATATCTTGCCTCTTCTGGTGTTGTGGACGTGGGTCTTGATGAGGTTGTGCAAGGTGTAGATATGGTCCGTAGTGCGGTGGTTTGGCATGAACCCTGCTTGGCTCTTGCTGAGGACCCCATGTTGTGTGAGGAAGGTGAGGATTCTGTTATTGATGATGCTGTTTCCCCAGCGTGCTGCTGATGCAGATCCCTCTGTAGTTGTTGCGGTCAAAATGGTCTCCATTCTTGTAGATGGGGGTTATGAGGCCTTTGTTCCAGTCTTGGGGGAAGTGTCCTGCATTGAGGACGAGGGTGAATAGTTTTGCCAGTGCCACGTGTATTGCTGGAGGGCTGTGTTTGATCATCTCTGGTACGATGCCATCAGGGCCGCTGGCCTTTTTGCCTTTCAGCAGGGTGATTTTTTCCTGTATATCTTTTATGGTGATTGGTGCTCTTCATCAATCTGGCTCCAGCCTTCTCTCATTGCTGTTGGGGGTTGCCAGGGGTTGTATATGCAGGTCCCACGCCCACTAGGGCTCCATACAACTGTCAAGAGACATACAGAGTTTATTTCAGGTTGTATATGAAAACAATGCCTTGGGTGCTATATGATTGAGGGGAAAGCGCCGTTTCTAGGAGATAATCCTGTATCTCTGTAATTCCGCATCATAAGGCACTAAAGGGTGGACTTATTAATATCAGTGTCTTCCATGCCAGTCTTGATAATCCCTGCCCCATCTCAGTTTGCGCCTATTTAGTAAGAGGTGCATGCCTGAGGAGTCCATGTACCTAAACAGAAATCTATGTCAGTTAATTGCTGGCATAGATTTATGACATCATTTATGCCAGAAAACCGTTATGTTGATAAATTTGATGGAGTTGATGCTTCCCTCCATCACATCTCCTTTGATAGAAAAGGCATACTGAGTATATAACATAAAAAATGCAATTTTTGCACAAAATTTTTAACTTTTAAAAAAAAAGTGCAACTTTTTTCATGGACTGAGGGCCAGTTTTCTGTTACACAAACCATGATACATCAGCCCCTATATGCCTACAGCTCCACACCATAGAGCCACAGGTATTATGCATGCTATCGTATAACCTTAGTGTATATGGTTTTTATCTAGTAGCCAAGTACATACTAAAAGGGCAACACTTTTTTAAATACTTTTTTTTCTGAATTCTTGATATATCTTATTGTAAATTCATTGCATAGGTGGAATGCAGCAATAGACATCCCTCAAGAAAATAGAGACGAATATTTCAGCCTTTTTAGGAGTCTGCATAATCTTATGTATTTTTACATCCTACGGTGCATTCATTTTAAAGATACTGTATATATTTTTCCCCTGAGTGTGAACTGCTGTTGTAATTTTTGGTGGAATTGATTTTCTTAAAGTTGAAGATGGCATAGTCCTGATAGCATGCCTTCTCCAATATTCTTGTTTGAAAAGCTGATATTAGTTAAGCAATGAATTATGAATCTGGATGTTTAGTATGCATAGGCACGTATCTTTCAGGAAGATGCTAGGCACTAAGAAAGAGTTATAAATATTTATCTGGCATATTTTAAGACTCCAACACAACTTTCATTGTAACTTAGATTTCCTATAGGTCTGAGGGTATCGAATATGTAATGGTTTAATATGTGAATTATGTGATGGTATTTACAAACTTCATAGGCAATTCTAATACTATGGGAAATGCAATATAAAAAACCAAAAAACTTGAGAGTCTTCAGTAGATGATACCTTTTTTAATGGCTAACTCATAATGATGATAGAATATAATGTTTCGAAGCTCTTTGGCTTCTTCAGATATAACTAAGAACAATTTCTGAAGGCTGCATATTTATGCAGCCTATTGCGCATTCAGAAATTGTTCTTAGTTATATCTGAAAAAGAAGCCAAAGGGCCCCTTCATACAGCGTAAGCGCTCGGCTCATTCCGAGCCGTACACGCGAGCGCTTCTAAACACTTCCCATTCACTTCAGTGGGAGCGCTTGTAAAGCCGGCTTTACGCATCCTCCCATTGAAGTGAATGGGAAGTGTTTAGAAGTGCTCACGTGTACGGCTCGGAATGAGCCGAGCACTTACGCCGTGTGAAGGGGCCCAAAGAGCTTAGAAACGTTATATTCTGTCATCATTATGAGTTAGCCATTAAAAAAGGTATCATCTACTGAAGACTCTCAAGTTTTTTGTTTTTTATATTTCATACCCACTGGCTAACACGGTACAAAAACAAACATTTTCTTCTTTATACTATGGGAAATGGTCAAAGTTCTTCCCATGTGGCTTAAATGATAGAAGAATGGAGAAAATGTCTTTTTACCATTAAGTAATTGCAATATTGATATTGTAATCCCCTGTAAGATTTTAATTTATCCTAGACAACCATTTTAACCCCTTCCCGCCACAGGAATTTTTTTGATTTTGACACCCTGCCTTCCAATCCCCGTAACATTTTTTTTATTTTTCCGTACATGGAGTGACATGAGGGCTTAATGTGTGTTGGATACATTGTACTTAGTAATAGTAACATTTAAAGGGGTATTCCCATAACTCTTGTTCTGCAGTCTGAAGGCTCTGTACTCTCTTCACTTCCTTGATTTCTCGCACATTGGTGGGCGGGGTTTCACTTGCTCTGCTATCTGCTATGATCCACAGTATGACGCTGATGTGGAAACTGATGTAGCAGAGCGGGATTTGAGTCTGCTTGCATTACATACAGAGGTAATGGACTCCTTATCTCAGCCCTTATCAGCCAAATTCAATTAAATCGGCTCATAAGTGGAAAAGCTGAAGGTAGACAGCACAGTAATCCTGGAGCTTCACCTCCCCCTCCCCTATTTTAGGAGCTCCGTTGCTTGTCAGCCCCTCCCTCCCCCCCTGAGAGCAGGCAGCTTGGTCACTTGACAAATGAGGAGATAATCCCAAGGGTCAGTGTCAACAATGAAGTGAATAAATTAAGATAGCGGCCAAACAAAGCAGTTTTGATAAAGAAATGTATTTAGGAAAAGTCTTATATTCACATAAACTAGCAGTATAATTTGAATCCTTGTTATGGGACAACCCCTTTAATGTTCTGTATGATGTACTGGGAAGCTGGAAAAAAATTCAAAATGGAGTAGAATTGGAGAAAAACTGCATTTGTGCAACTACCTTATGGGTTTTGTTTTTACAGCATTTACTATCCAGCCAAAATGACATGTTAACTGTGGGGTTGAGCGATCAAGATCGGTACTGTTTCCCAAAATGCTTTGCTTAGCCTTCACATTGAGTATACGCTCCGCTCATTCTGAGTGGAGTGTATACTCAGTGTGAAGGCTCCGCTGAGGTTCCATAGAAATGAATGGAAGCAGCCGGCACACAGCCTTAACCCCCTGCGCGTCGGTTGCCTCCATTCATTCTAATGGGAGACTAAACTAACATCTCTAGTAGCTACTTACCTCCAGAGATGGCTGCTCCGGTGCCCGGTGTTCTCCTTCTTCTTCGCCTTGCTGCCGCTCCATGCTGCTCTTCTCGCCTTGCTGCCGTCGCCTCCCAGTTTAGTGTTTAAAGAGCTAGGAAGGCGGGGCTTGTGGCTTAGGAGAGTGTGGGCGGGTACAGGGCGGGGAGACGTGACGTCTCCCCTCCCAGTACCGCCCACACTCTCCTAACCTGCCCACACTCTCCTAATCTGGGAGGCATGGGGGCAGCGAGGCAAGAAGAGCAGCGTGGAGCGGTAGCAAGGTAGAGAAGACAATTAAAGGTAGGAGACAAATAGACTTTCTTAAAGCTATTCCGACATAACCACTTTAAAAAAAAATCCAACTTTGAAAAAAAAAAGTTACGGGGCTAATTTACACTTGGGGGGCTCACAAGTAGCAATGCCTTCAATCAGAGTGAATTGCGATTGCAGCCATTATCTCCAGGTCTCCACTATACAACACTGCTGCAAAGCTGCTCTCATCCTTAAAGACATGACATCTGCCGTACTATTACAGAAGGTGTTGAGAAGGGGTTCATTTGGAGCTGGTGCCAGAGATGTATCTGTAGGGGGAGCAGAGGTGGGACTATTAAAGGATTATCTTATCTTATCTTATCTTAAGGGAGCCCCAAAGTTCAGACATGCAAGCAACTTTTCTTGTCTATACTAATCCTGGCTTAGGCTACATGCACACAACCTTGGACCTTGCATGTGTCCATGAAAAACAATGTACGGCACATAGATGACATCCATATGCCAGCTATTCTCTCAAGGGCCATACACTTCAATGAATTGACCCAGGCCACAAAATAGACAGGAACAAGACTTTAATTTTGTATCAGTCCCCCCCCCCCCATATGCAACTGTGAAAAACAGCATGTATGGGGCCATAGAAAAGAATGGGTCAGTGCACTATCCCTTAAATAAAACAGAATGCATGCTGACCAACAATGCGATCATATGCATACACTGCACAGTTGTCTTCTCTATGGTAGCATGGACTGTAAATATGGACTTGGTATCAGCAAAGTAAGTGGCTCTAAGAAAACTTCCTGTTTAAAGGGAGTCTATCATTGGC
Source organism: Leptodactylus fuscus (assembly GCF_031893055.1). NCBI lineage: Eukaryota > Metazoa > Chordata > Amphibia > Anura > Leptodactylidae > Leptodactylus > Leptodactylus fuscus. The sequence goes on from NC_134266.1 coordinate 83,092,114, forward strand.
TATAGTGATTTCTAACAAGAATATATTTGCATAGCCTTTAGAAAGGCTATTCCAGACATACCTTTTATCCATTAACCCTCCCAGCCATTTTTGAATTAGCCTGCTTTTATTGATATCCTTGTCGAAAATTTGAAGTCAGCTCACCTTCTTGTTCCAAGATCCAACACTGGGTGTATATATTCTTACGTGTATTGAAGAACTTCACCTGGAAGCTTGAGTTGGATGCACGGAGATTTTATTGCCCTTCAGCCCAGGGTGTAGTTCAACTAGTAGAAGTAAACATCCAGCACGCATCTCCTTGTTTTAAATAAAACTTAGCTTTTATTTATCCATATTCAAAAATTGGAAAGCATTCAATTTTAGATATAAAAAACGCTCAGTGTGGCCAGCATGGAGGGAAAGCGGGCAGCGTCCGGCTGACGCGTTTCGGAGCCTCTAGGTCAGCTCCTTACTCATAGCCTGACCCTGTGTGAATGAATGTCTCCATAAATAATGGAGACCTACACATGCACACCTGCGCTAATTAAAACACATACCTAACCGCTTGGAGAAAAGGAAGTAAATAACATAAAAAATGCATATGCATATATAAAGTTCTCGATTGCAAGTACCTATTTATATGGTAAGATATTCTGCAAACAATAATGGATATAAATATAAATATAGACATATATATATAGTCCTGGAGAAACCAACAAAGTCTGGTCAAATACTGCCCTCAACAAAGATGGACAATATGGTTTCTAGATCCCTCCCATATCACCTGACACAATGAACCTATCAGGTGCTTGATACAACTGTATGGGAAAAAGAACCGAAGGACAAAAGACACAAAAGAAGACACAAACAACCTATGTGACCCAACATAACCTGACAGAGGAGAAACCGTACATAACAGTAACGCACATACAATCCCACTAAGCCATGTGTGAATACACACCAGAGAAACCAGATCCAACCACGTGACATTCCATCTGAAAGGTAAGTAACGTGTTGGTATCTCACATACTTCTGTAGTATTCACGTGCTTTCCCCACCGCAATATAATCTATACCACAGAAGATGAAAGGACATGATGTACAGTATTAGATTCAGTAAGAGACAAAAAGACACATAATCAGGGCCCTACCTGTTATTAATACTTATAAATGTAAGATAAGTCACTTCTGTGATTCATACCTGCAGGTATCCTTGTTCCCAGTTTAAGAATCCAAAAGGCTTCTCTTTCTCGTACCAAAAGGTCCCAATTGCCACCTCTTTTAGGCTTTATAACCTTCTCTATCGCTTTAAATGTAAATGATTCTACATCTCCTTTATGAGTGTCTCTAAAGTGTCTTGTTACCCCTGTAATTTTGGTTGAATTCTCATTCAGAATGGAATGTACATGTTCTGATATTCTCAATTTAAGCGGTCTTATTGTGCTACCAATATAATGCAAGTTGCAAGTGGTACAGGATATCATATATACCACATGATCTGTGGTACAATTCATGTACCTATCAATTTTATAATTTTTAGTTCCCGCAGAGTTAGTAAAATTAGAATCTTTATGTACATATTTACAGACCTGGCATCTGTTGGTGCCGCATCTGTAAAAACCTTTTATATGCAGCCAAGTTTCAGAAATGGGATTTTTGTTACTCAGAACCAGGCTTGGAGAAAGATAATTGCCCAAAGTTTTACCTTTTTTGGGTATGAAATTAACCCCCTCCGAAACTATGTTCTTAAAAGTTTCATCCTGGTTAAGAATTCCTAGATTATTTTTGATCACTTTCACAACTTGTTTGAAATCTGCACTATACCTGGTAGAAAAATGTAACCTGTTTCTATTTAAGTTTCTATTTTTATGTTTATTTTTATTGGTTGTTAATAAAGATTGTCTGTCCATTTTATTAACTATCTGTTTAGCTCTATTAATGGACCACTGTGAATAATTCCTCTCCTTAAATCGTTCACACATGGTCTCCATCTGAGAGATATAAATTTCGTGATCACTACAAGCTCTTTTCAATCGGATTAACTCTCCGACTGGTAGGGAACGCTTTGTATGTTCCGGATGAGAACTTTTAGAATGTAGCAATGCGTTACCTGAGGTTTCCTTGCGATACAGACGTGTTTTTACACTTTTTGTTTCATCATCTCCTATTAAAGTAATGTCTAAAAAATTTGTGGTATTCGAACTGACATTGTGTGTAAACCTTAAATTAAGATGGTTACTGTTGATATAGTTGACGAAATCCTGTATTTCATCTGAACCACCTTCCCATACAATCAGCAAATCATCAATATATCTTCCATACCAGTGTATGTGATTACGAAAGGGGTTACTGGCATGGAAGATACTATTACTTTCCCACCACGACATCACCAGGTTAGCCAACGAGGGCGAGAACCTCGCCCCCATTGGCACCCCCCGAACCTGCAGATAGAAACTGTCATCAAACATAAAGAAATTGTGATGGAGAAGATACTCCACCACATCTATAACATATTGACAAATTTCTCCCGTAAAAGTGGAATGTTTTTTAAGGTGATATCCCAATGCAAGCAATGCCACATCATGTGGTATAGAAGGATACAAGGCCGACACATCACATGTCAGCCATTGGTACTCCCCCCTCCACTCAAACCCATCAAAAACCCTCAGTATCTCCTTTGAGTCACGAATATAGCCAGGTGTACGTACCACTAAGGGCTGGAGAATTCGATCAACCCAGTCACACAATCTCTCATTTAGAGACCCTATACCTGACACTATTGGTCTGAGTGGAGGGGGGAAAACCCCTTTGTGAATTTTAGGTAAACCATGTATAATCGGCATTACTGGATTTTCATTCATGAGATATTTCGCCTCTTTAGCAGAGAAAACTCCTAATTGTTCACCATAGATGACAAGTTTATGGAGAGACATAGCAAATTGATCAGTGGGATCATTTGACAATTTTTTGTATGTGGATGTGTCCTCCAAAATATTGAGGATAGATTTTAGATAGTCATCCTTATTAAGGACAACTATTTTTCCTCCCTTATCCGCCATACGAATGGTTAATCTGTCATTTTTCTCTAAACGATCAAGTGCTGCTCTCTCTTTTTTGCTCAAATTATCTCTATACATAGTAGGAGTCTCCTGCAATTTTGTTAGGTCCCTTTCCACAACCGAGCGAAACTGTTCAAGAATAGGGGCTCTGGAAGATGAGGGATAAAATTGTGGATTTTTCACCCTCATTTTCATGTCCACCACATCACATGTTTTCGAAAAGTTTCCATCTAATTCTTGTAGTTCAAGGAGACAACATTGTTCCCTAAACTGTAAATTCTCATACTCATTAATGTGAGACCTATTAATTGGAAAGGAATAGTCATCTGGTGCTTCAATAAAGTGTTTTCTTATTGCTAGTAGTCTGATAAATTTGTTTAGATCCATCAAAGTAGTAAAAAGATTAAACCTGTTATTAGGCACAAAATTCAGACCATGCGATAAGAGACTAATATCTTCAGTTGAAAGCATTACATCAGATAAGTTTAATACATTATGTTCATTTGACACATCTAAGCTTGAGGGTATGACTTCCCTATCCTCTTTTTCCTCGAGAAAAGACATCCCCTGTCCCCGATCAAGGGACACATCCTCTAATTCCGATATTTCCGCGTGAAATAACGCGGATTTCCGCTTGTGCTTGCGACCTCCTCTGTGCGATTTGCGTTTCCCTTTTTCCTTTTTGTGTCCATTGTCCTGTCCATTGATTTCTCTGAGACCATGTCTCTGTGTCTGTGTTTGTTGACATCCTCCGCTTGTAAAAAACTGTGAGAATCGTGAGAGATATTATCATTATCCGAGAAATCCGTATCCTTGTCCGTAGAACTAAAGGATACTCTCCTTTTTGTTTGTTGAAATTTACGTTTCTTGTTTCTGTGATTGTGGTGGAATTTAAGAATCGATTTTGGTGTGGAGGAAGTATGTTTATTCCATCTATAAATTTCCCCCGACTCAAAGTCCTCCTTATCTCTTTGAAACTTATTTTTCTTAATTTTGATGATGTCTTCTTCTAAAGATTTTATTTTATCCTGGATTTTAGTGTAACCAATATCAAACTCCGGATGAGTTGACTCAGGATGACTATCTAAAATCTATCCTCAATATTTTGGAGGACACATCCACATACAAAAAATTGTCAAATGATCCCACTGATCAATTTGCTATGTCTCTCCATAAACTTGTCATCTATGGTGAACAATTAGGAGTTTTCTCTGCTAAAGAGGCGAAATATCTCATGAATGAAAATCCAGTAATGCCGATTATACATGGTTTACCTAAAATTCACAAAGGGGTTTTCCCCCCTCCACTCAGACCAATAGTGTCAGGTATAGGGTCTCTAAATGAGAGATTGTGTGACTGGGTTGATCGAATTCTCCAGCCCTTAGTGGTACGTACACCTGGCTATATTCGTGACTCAAAGGAGATACTGAGGGTTTTTGATGGGTTTGAGTGGAGGGGGGAGTACCAATGGCTGACATGTGATGTGTCGGCCTTGTATCCTTCTATACCACATGATGTGGCATTGCTTGCATTGGGATATCACCTTAAAAAACATTCCACTTTTACGGGAGAAATTTGTCAATATGTTATAGATGTGGTGGAGTATCTTCTCCATCACAATTTCTTTATGTTTGATGACAGTTTCTATCTGCAGGTTCGGGGGGTGCCAATGGGGGCGAGGTTCTCGCCCTCGTTGGCTAACCTGGTGATGTCGTGGTGGGAAAGTAATAGTATCTTCCATGCCAGTAACCCCTTTCGTAATCACATACACTGGTATGGAAGATATATTGATGATTTGCTGATTGTATGGGAAGGTGGTTCAGATGAAATACAGGATTTCGTCAACTATATCAACAGTAACCATCTTAATTTAAGGTTTACACACAATGTCAGTTCGAATACCACAAATTTTTTAGACATTACTTTAATAGGAGATGATGAAACAAAAAGTGTAAAAACACGTCTGTATCGCAAGGAAACCTCAGGTAACGCATTGCTACATTCTAAAAGTTCTCATCCGGAACATACAAAGCGTTCCCTACCAGTCGGAGAGTTAATCCGATTGAAAAGAGCTTGTAGTGATCACGAAATTTATATCTCTCAGATGGAGACCATGTGTGAACGATTTAAGGAGAGGAATTATTCACAGTGGTCCATTAATAGAGCTAAACAGATAGTTAATAAAATGGACAGACAATCTTTATTAACAACCAATAAAAATAAACATAAAAATAGAAACTTAAATAGAAACAGGTTACATTTTTCTACCAGGTATAGTGCAGATTTCAAACAAGTTGTGAAAGTGATCAAAAATAATCTAGGAATTCTTAACCAGGATGAAACTTTTAAGAACATAGTTTCGGAGGGGGTTAATTTCATACCCAAAAAAGGTAAAACTTTGGGCAATTATCTTTCTCCAAGCCTGGTTCTGAGTAACAAAAATCCCATTTCTGAAACTTGGCTGCATATAAAAGGTTTTTACAGATGCGGCACCAACAGATGCCAGGTCTGTAAATATGTACATAAAGATTCTAATTTTACTAACTCTGCGGGAACTAAAAATTATAAAATTGATAGGTACATGAATTGTACCACAGATCATGTGGTATATATGATATCCTGTACCACTTGCAACTTGCATTATATTGGTAGCACAATAAGACCGCTTAAATTGAGAATATCAGAACATGTACATTCCATTCTGAATGAGAATTCAACCAAAATTACAGGGGTAACAAGACACTTTAGAGACACTCATAAAGGAGATGTAGAATCATTTACATTTAAAGCGATAGAGAAGGTTATAAAGCCTAAAAGAGGTGGCAATTGGGACCTTTTGGTACGAGAAAGAGAAGCCTTTTGGATTCTTAAACTGGGAACAAGGATACCTGCAGGTATGAATCACAGAAGTTACTTATCTTACATTTATAAGTATTAATAACAGGTAGGGCCCTGATTATGTGTCTTTTTGTCTCTTACTGAATCTAATACTGTACATCATGTCCTTTCATCTTCTGTGGTATAGATTATATTGCGGTGGGGAAAGCACGTGAATACTACAGAAGTATGTGAGATACCAACACGTTACTTACCTTTCAGATGGAATGTCACGTGGTTGGATCTGGTTTCTCTGGTGTGTATTCACACATGGCTTAGTGGGATTGTATGTGCGTTACTGTTATGTACGGTTTCTCCTCTGTCAGGTTATGTTGGGTCACATAGGTTGTTTGTGTCTTCTTTTGTGTCTTTTGTCCTTCGGTTCTTTTTCCCATACAGTTGTATCAAGCACCTGATAGGTTCATTGTGTCAGGTGATATGGGAGGGATCTAGAAACCATATTGTCCATCTTTGTTGAGGGCAGTATTTGACCAGACTTTGTTGGTTTCTCCAGGACTATATATATATATGTCTATATTTATATTTATATCCATTATTGTTTGCAGAATATCTTACCATATAAATAGGTACTTGCAATCGAGAACTTTATATATGCATATGCATTTTTTATGTTATTTACTTCCTTTTCTCCAAGCGGTTAGGTATGTGTTTTAATTAGCGCAGGTGTGCATGTGTAGGTCTCCATTATTTATGGAGACATTCATTCACACAGGGTCAGGCTATGAGTAAGGAGCTGACCTAGAGGCTCCGAAACGCGTCAGCCGGACGCTGCCCGCTTTCCCTCCATGCTGGCCACACTGAGCGTTTTTTATATCTAAAATTGAATGCTTTCCAATTTTTGAATATGGATAAATAAAAGCTAAGTTTTATTTAAAACAAGGAGATGCGTGCTGGATGTTTACTTCTGCTTTTATTGATATGCTAATTAGCCTTCACGATGCACCTAGAAGCCTCTGTGGTGTTCTCTGAGCACTGCTTGTGTGATATGTGTAAAGAAGGTGGAGGTGAGAGCAGGGAAGGCTGATGAGTAGAGATGAGCGAACACTAAAATGTTCGAGGTTCGAAATTCGATTCGAACAGCCGCTCAATGTTCGTGTGTTCGAATGGGTTTCGAACCCCATTATAGTCTATGGGGAACAGATACTCGTTAAGGGGGAAACCCAAATCCGTGTCTGGAGGGTCACCAAGTCCACTATGACACCCCAGGAAATGATGCCAACACCTCTGGAATGACACTGGGACAGCAGGGGAAGCATGTCTGGGGGCATCTAACACACCAAAGACCCTCTATTACCCCAACATCACAGCCTAACAACTACACACTTTACACACTCAATACCACCTCTCTGACAGTAGGAAAACACCTTGAAACATGTGTATTTGGCACTTGCAGTGAGGAGAGCTTGTCACCAGCAGTGAATTTGGCCCTTGTAGTAAGTTGAGGTTGGCACCAACATTTGTTTTGAAAATCAGGGTGGATTGAGCCTCTAACCAGCAGAGTTTGGGCAAATTCATGGTGGAGGGAGCCTCTAAACACCCCAGTTTGGGCAAATTCATGGTGGAGGGAGCCTCTAAAAACCCCAGTTTGGACCAATTCATGGTGGAGGGAGCCTCTAACCAGCCCAGTGTGGGCAAATTCATGGTGGAGGGAGCCTCTAAAAAACCCAGTTTGGACCAATTCATGGTGGAGGGAGCCTCTAACCAGCCCAGTTTGGGCAAATTCATGGTGGAGGGAGCCTCTAAAAAACCCAGTTTGGACCAATTCATGGTGGAGGGAGCCTCTAACCAGCCCAGTTTGGGCAAATTCATGGTGGAGGGAGCCTCTAAAAAACCCAGTTTGGACCAATTCATGGTGGAGGGAGCCTCTAACCAGCCCAGTTTGGGCAAATTCATGGTGGAGGGAGCCTCTAAACAGCCCAGTCTGGGCAAATTCATGGTGGAGGGAGCCTCTAAACAGCCCAGTTTGGGCAAATTCATGGTGGAGGGAGCCTCTAACCAGCCCAGTTTGGACCAATTAATGGTGGAGGGAGCCTCTAACCAGCCCAGTTTGGGCAAATTCATGGTGGAGGGAGCCTCTAAACAGCCCAGTTTGGACCAATTCATGGTGGAGGGAGCCTCTAAAAAACCCAGTTTGGACCAATTCATGGTGGAGGGAGCCTCTAAACAGCCCAGTTTGGGCAAATTCATGGTGGAGGGAGCCTCTAACCAGCCAAGTTTGGACCAATTCATGGTGGAGGGAGCCTCTAACCAGCCCAGTTTGGGCAAATTAATGGTGGAGGGAGCCTCTAAACAGCCCAGTTTGGACCAATTCATGGTGGAGGGAGCCTCTAAAAACCCCAGTTTGGACCAATTCATGGTGGAGGGAGCCTCTAAAAACCCCAGTTTGGACCAATTAATGGTGGAGGGAGCCTCTAACCAGCCCAGTTTGGACCAATTAATGGTGGAGGGAGCCTCTAAACAGCCAAGTTTGGACCAATTCATGGTGGAGGGAGCCTCTAAAAACCCCAGTTTGGACCAATTCATGGTGGAGGGAGCCTCTAACCAGCCCAGTTTGGGCAAATTCATGGTGGAGGGAGCCTCTAAACAGCCCAGTTTGGGCAAATTCATGGTGGAGGGAGCCTCTAACCAGCCCAGTTTGGACCAATTAATGGTGGAGGGAGCCGCTAAACAGCCCAGTTTGGACCAATTCATGGTGGAGGGAGCCTCTAAAAACCCCAGTTTGGACCAATTCATGGTGGAGGGAGCCTCTAAAAACCCCAGTTTGGACCAATTCATGGTGGAGGGAGCCTCTAACCAGCCCAGTTTGGACCAATTAATGGTGGAGGGAGCCTCTAAACAGCCAAGTTTGGACCAATTCATGGTGGAGGGAGCCTCTAAAAACCCCAGTTTGGACCAATTCATGGTGGAGGGAGCCTCTAACCAGCCCAGTTTGGGCAAATTCATGGTGGAGGGAGCCTCTAAACAGCCCAGTTTGGGCAAATTCATGGTGGAGGGAGCCTCTAACCAGCCCAGTTTGGACCAATTAATGGTGGAGGGAGCCGCTAAACAGCCCAGTTTGGACCAATTCATGGTGGAGGGAGCCTCTAAAAACCCCAGTTTGGACCAATTCATGGTGGAGGGAGCCTCTAAAAAACCCAGTTTGGACCAATTCATGGTGGAGGGAGCCTCTAACCAGCCCAGTTTGGACCAATTAATGGTGGAGGGAGCCTCTAAACAGCCAAGTTTGGACCAATTCATGGTGGAGGGATCCTCTAAAAACCCCAGTTTGGACCAATTCATGGTGGAGGGAGCCTCTAACCAGCCCAGTTTGGGCAAATTCATGGTGGAGGGAGCCTCTAAACAGCCCAGTTTGGGCAAATTCATGGTGGAGGGAGCCTCTAACCAGCCCAGTTTGGACCAATTAATGGTGGAGGGAGCCGCTAAACAGCCCAGTTTGGACCAATTCATGGTGGAGGGAGCCTCTAAAAACCCCAGTTTGGACCAATTCATGGTGGAGGGAGCCTCTAAAAAACCCAGTTTGGACCAATTCATGGTGGAGGGAGCCTCTAACCAGCCCAGTTTGGACCAATTAATGGTGGAGGGAGCCTCTAAACAGCCAAGTTTGGACCAATTCATGGTGGAGGGAGCCTCTAAAAACCCCAGTTTGGACCAATTCATGGTGGAGGGAGCCTCTAACCAGCCCAGTTTGGGCAAATTCATGGTGGAGGGAGCCTCTAAACAGCCCAGTTTGGGCAAATACATGGTGGAGGGAGCCTCTAACCAGCCCAGTTTGGACCAATTCATGGTGGAGGGAGCCTCTAAAAACCCCAGTTTGGACCAATTCATGGTGGAGGGAGCCTCTAAACAGCCCAGTTTGGGCAAATTCATGGTGGAGGGAGCCTCTAACCAGCAGAGTTGGTGGAAATCAGGGTGGAGGGAGCCTCTAACCAGCAGAGTTGGGGGAAATCAGGGTGGAGGGAGCCTAGTATTAGCAGAATTGTGCAACGCTTATGGTGGATGAGTATGAGGATGCGGAGGAATTGGAGAGGTTGAGTACAGACATGGAGTTTCATGTTGGGGTGCTTTACACAGGTGGGCACAAAAATGACGGCTCTACCCAGTGGTGGTTCATTTTTATCAAAGTGAGCCGGTCGGCACTCTCAGCTGACAGACGGGTGCGCTTGTCAGTGATGATGCCACCGGCTGCACTGAACACCCTCTCAGATAGGACGCTGGCGGCAGGACAGGACAGCACCTCCAAGGCATATAGGGCAAGTTCAAGCCACAGGTCCAACTTCGACACCCAATACGTGTAGGGCGCAGAGGGGTCGGAGAGGACAGGGCTGTGGTCGGAAAGGTATTCCCGCAACATGCGCCTATACTTCTCACGCCTGGTGACACTAGGACCCTCCGTGGCGGCACTTTGGCGAGGGGGTGCCATCAAGGTGTCCCAGACCTTAGACAGTGTGCCCCTCGTTTGTGTGGACCGGTGAGAACTTGGTTGCCTACTGGAGGAACTGCCCTCCCTGCCGCCAACGTCACATGCTGGAAACATCTCCATCATATTCTGCACCAATTGCCTGTGGCAAGCATTGATGCGATTGGCCCTCCCCTCTACCGGAATAAAAGACGAGATGTTGTTTTTATACCGGGGGTCAAGGATAGCAAAGATCCAGTACTGGTTGTCCTCCATGATTTTGACAATACGCTTGTCGGTTGTAAAGCACCCCAACATGAACTCAGCCATGTCTGCCACAGTGTTAGTTGGCATGACTCCTCTGGCCCCACCGGAAAGTTCAATCTCCATTTCCTCCTCATCCTCCATGTCTACCCATCCGCGCTGCAACAATGGGACGATTCGAAGTTGCCCGGAAGCCTCCTGTATCACCATCACATCATCGGACAACTCTTCTTCCTCCTCCTCCTCCTCCTCCTCCTCCTCCTCCATTAAACGCAGTGAAGCGGACAGATGTGTGGACCTACTCTCCAGCTGTGACGGATCGGATGCTATCCCTAACTCCTCTGTGTGATCTGAGTTATCCCTGATGTCAATCAGGGATTCTCTCAGAACACACAAGAGCGGGATTGTAAGGCTCACCATCGCATCCTCAGAGCTCACCCTCCTTGTGGACTCCTCAAAGACCCGTAGGATGTCACAAAGGTCTCTCATCCATGGCCACTCATGGATGTGAAACTGAGGCAGCTGACTTTGTGGCACCCTAGGGTTTTGTAGCTGGTATTCCATCAAAGGTCTCTGCTGCTCAACCACTCTATTCAACATCTGAAACGTTGAGTTCCAGCGTGTGGGGACGTCGCACAAAAGCCGGTGTTGTGGCACATGCAGGCGTTGCTGGAGAGATTTTAAGCTAGCAGCGGCTACTGTCGACTTGCGAAAGTGGGCGCACATGCGCCGCACTTTCACCAGTAGCTCTGGAACATTGGGGTAGCTCTTTAGGAAACGTTGCACCACTAGGTTGAAGACGTGGGCCAGGCATGGAACATGGAGTCCGGCAAGCTCCAGAGCTGCTACCAGGTTCCGGCCGTTATCACAAACGACCATGCCTGGGCCCAGGTGCAGCGGCTCAAACCATATTGCCGTCTCATCGAGGAGGGCATCCCTCACCTCGGAGGCAGTGTGCTGTCTGTCCCCCAAGCTGATCAGCTTCAGCACAGCCTGCTGACGTCTACCAACGCCAGTGCTGCAACGTTTCCAACTCGTAGCTGGGGTCAATCTAACAGCGGAGGAGGAGGCGGTGGCGGAGGAGGAGGCGGTGGCGGAGGAGGAGGCGGTAGAGGAGGAGGAGGAGGGGGGTGTTCTTCTCGTGTCCCTGCCAGGAATGTTAGGCGGGGAGACGAGGTACACCGGGCCAGTTTGGGAAGCAGTCCCAGCCTCAACTACATTCACCCAGTGTGCCGTCAGTGAAATGTAGCGTCCCTGTCTGCATGCACTTGTCCACGCGTCGGTGGTCAAGTGGACCTTTGTGCAAAGCGCGGAACTAAGGGCCCGCCTGATGTTGAGTGACACGTGCTGGTGCAAGGCGGGGACGGCACACCGGGAGAAGTAGTGACGGCTAGGGACGGCATAGCGAGGTGCCGCAGTTGCCATCAGGTCCAGGAAGGCGGGAGTTTCAACAAGCCGGAACGCCAACATCTCCTGGGCCAGCAGTTTAGCGATGTTGGCGTTCAAGGTTTGCGCGTGTGGGTGGTTAGCAGTGTATTTCTGCCGCCGCTCCAATGTCTGAGAGATGGTGGGTTGTTGTAAAGAAGCGCCTGATGGTGCCTTTGATGGTGCAGGAGAAGGAGATAAGACAGGAACAGGGGAGGATGAGGGAGAAGTCAACAAAGTGGCGGAGGCAGATGAAGTGGTGTCCTGGCTCGTCCTCTGGAGTGCATCGCCAGCACAGTCAGCAGTGGCAGTGGCAGAGGCAGAGGCAGTGGCAGAGGCAGTGGCAGTGGCGTGAACGGCAGGCGGCCTTTGTCCTGCCGTTGCTGCCTGCCACTGATTCCAGTGCTTGGATTCCAAATGACGGCGCATTGAAGTGGTGGACAGGTTGCTCTTCTCAGAGCCCCTAATCAATTTCGAGAGGCAAATTGTGCAGACAACACTATATCTGTCCTCGGCGCATTCCTTGAAAAAACTCCACACCTTCGAGAAACGTGCCCTCGAGGTGGGAGTTTTTCGGGGCTGGGTACGAACTGGAACATCTTGGGAGATTCCGGGTGTGGCCTGGCTTCGCCTAAGCTGCTGACCTCTGCCTCTGCCTCTAGCTACCCTTTTTGGTGCTGCACCTGCCTCAACATCCACACTACTTTCCCCGCTTGACATCCCCCCTGTCCAGGTCGGGTCAGTGTCCTCATCATCCACCACTTCCTCTTCCAACTCCTGTCTCATCTCCTCCTCCCGCACAATGCGCCGGTCAACTGGATGCCCTGACGGCAACTGCGTCACATCATCGTCGATGAGGGTGGGTTGCTGGTCATCCACCACCAAATCGAACGGAGATGGAGGAGACTCTAGTGTTTGAGCATCTGGACACAGATGCTCCTCTGTTAGGTTCGTGGAATCGTGACGTGGAGAGGCAGGTTGAGGGACAATGAAAGGAGCGGAGAACAGCTCTGGGGAGCAGGGACAGTTTGGGTTATTGTTCTGTAAAGCTTCGGAATTTTGGGAGGAAGGAATACAAGACTGTTGGGTAATAGGAGGAGAGGAGGCAGAGTCTGACTGGCTGCTGGACAATGTGCTGTAAGCGTTCTCTGACAGCCATTGCAAGACCTGTTCCTGGTTCTCGGGCCTACTAAGGTTTGTACCCTGCAGTTTAGTTAATGTGGCAAGCAACCCTGGCACTGTGGAGTGGCGCAATGCTTGCTGCCCCACAGGAGTAGGCACGGGACGCCCTGTGGCTTCACTGCTACCTTGCTCCCCAGAACCATTCCCCCGACCTCGCCCACGGCCTCGTCCACGTCCCTTTCCGGGAGCCTTGCGCATTTTGAATTCCTAGTTAGAAATTGGCACTGTATACCAGTAGTAAAAATTGTGGGTGCACGTAACCCCAATATATTCTTTGAATTACCAGTCAGAAACTGGCACTATATGGCAGTAGCAAGAAATGAGGGTATTTGTATTCCCAATATATTCTTTGAATTCCCAGTCAGACAATGGCACTGTATACCAGTAGTAAAAATTGTGGGTGCACGTAACCCCAATATATTCTTTGAATTACCAGTCAGAAACTGGCACTATATGGCAGTAGCAAGAAATGAGGGTATTTGTATTCCCAATATATTCTTTGAATTCCCAGTCAGACAATGGCACTGTATACCAGTAGTAAAAATTGTGGGTGCACGTAACCCCAATATATTCTTTGAATTACCAGTCAGAAACTGGCACTATATGGCAGTAGCAAGAAATGAGGGTATTTGTATTCCCAATATATTCTTTGAATTCCCAGTCAGACAATGGCACTGTATACCAGTAGTAAAAATTGTGGGTGCACGTAACCACAATATATTCTTTGAATTACCAGTCAGAAACTGGCACTATATGGCAGTAGCAAGAAATGAGGGTATTTATAACCCCAATATATTCTTTGAATTCCCAGTCAGACAATGGCACTGTATACCAGTAGTAAAAATTGTGGGTGCACGTAACCCCAATATATTCTTTGAATTCCCAGTCAGACACTGGCACTATATGGCAGTAGCAAGAAATGAGGGTATTTGTATTCCCAATATATTCTTTGAATTCCCAGTCAGACAATGGCACTGTATACCAGTAGTAAAAATTGTGGGTGCACGTAACCCCAATATATTCTTTGAATTACCAGTCAGAAACTGGCACTATATGGCAGTAGCAAGAAATGAGGGTATTTGTATTCCCAATATATTCTTTGAATTCCCAGTCAGACAATGGCACTGTATACCAGTAGTAAAAATTGTGGGTGCACGTAACCACAATATATTCTTTGAATTACCAGTCAGAAACTGGCACTATATGGCAGTAGCAAGAAATGAGGGTATTTATAACCCCAATATATTCTTTGAATTCCCAGTCAGACAATGGCACTGTATACCAGTAGTAAAAATTGTGGGTGCACGTAACCCCAATATATTCTTTGAATTCCCAGTCAGACACTGGCACTATATGGCAGTAGCAAGAAATGAGGGTATTTGTATTCCCAATATATTCTTTGAATTCCCAGTCAGACAATGGCACTGTATACCAGTAGTAAAAATTGTGGGTGCACGTAACCCCAATATATTCTTTGAATTACCAGTCAGAAACTGGCACTATATGGCAGTAGCAAGAAATGAGGGTATTTGTATTCCCAATATATTCTTTGAATTCCCAGTCAGACAATGGCACTGTATACCAGTAGTAAAAATTGTGGGTGCACGTAACCCCAATATATTCTTTGAATTCCCAGTCAGACACTGGCACTATATGGCAGTAGCAAGAAATGAGGGTATTTGTATTCCCAATATATTCTTTGAATTCCCAGTCAGACAATGGCACTGTATACCAGTAGTAAAAATTGTGGGTGTATATAGCCCCAATTCTATTGCTAGGGGACTTGCAGGGTATTTCTGGGGTGAAGGTGGGGGGGCACACCGTTGGAACGGGTATCGGGGTATATATCGGGTATACGGGAATACACTGACAGTGTATTCCATTCAGGATCCTGGGAAAGCTGGGTTGCGGCGATTGAGCCCATCAGTGCCACGTTACACTGACAAGCTTCTCCCTGGAATTTAGCTCTTACAAGAGCTGTTGTGGTTGTCTTCTCCTTCCTATCCTAGCCTGTCCCTGCCTACCCAGAATCTAAGCCCTAGCTAGCTGGACGGAAACCTCCGTCCTCGGTGAATTGCAAGCTCAGAATGACGCGAACCTGGGCGGCGCTGTTCTTTTAAATTAGAGGTCACATGTTTTCGGCAGCCAATGGGTTTTGCCTACTTTTCTCAACGTCACCGGTGTCGTAGTTCCTGTCCCACCTACCCTGCGCTGTTATTGGAGCAAAAAAGGCGCCAGGGAAGGTGGGAGGGGAATCGAGTAATGGCGCACTTTACCACGCGGTGTTCGATTCGATTCGAACATGCCGAACAGCCTAATATCCGATCGAACATGAGTTCGATAGAACACTGTTCGCTCATCTCTACTGATGAGTCGTCATCATCATCAGCAGCCTTCCCTGTGCTTTATATGGCAATAACTTTAAAACGCTTTAAGTTACACGTGATTTTGAGATTGTTTTTTCATGACACATTGTACTTCATATAACTGGTAAACACTAATCAATATTTTATATTTATTTATAAGAAAAATAAGTTTGATGGAAATTTGGGAAAAAAATTGCAATTTTCAAAATTTGAAAAGCTCTGGCTTTCAAAAAGATAGTCATACCAACCAAATAAATTAATAAATATTATCTACCGGAGGATTATCTGACGGAGGTTATAAAGGCCTATATATTAAAAAAAAACATAAATCACACAATTTTTTTTTAAAACAGAACCCCTCAAATAATTCAAAACAGCATTTGGGATGTTTATTAACCCTTTAAGCATTTCACAGGAATTAAAACAATATGGAGGTGAAATTTAGACATTTAATTTTTTTTCACTAATATATTCATTTAGCACTAAAATTAACACATTCGCAAAGGGTTAAAGGAGAAAATGCAGCTCACAGTTTGTTGTGCAATTTCTCCTTAGCACAGAAATACCCCAAATGTGAGTGTAAACTGATGTTTGGGCAAACAGTAGTGCACAGAAGGGAAGAAGCAACACTGGGTGTTTTCAGTGCCATGTCTCATTTGCAAAGCTCCTAGAGTACCAATACAATGGAAACTCCCCAAAAGTTACCCAATTTTGGAAACTACACCCCTCACAGAACTCATCATTGGATACAGTGAGCATTTTGACCCTATAGCCATTCTACAGATTTTACTAACCTTGGGATGTGCAAGTTAAAAATTACTGAAACATTACTTTCACAAAGGGTTGAAGGAGAAAAAGCCCCCCCCCAGCTTGTTAAACAATTGCTCATGAATACGGCAATACCCCATATGTGTTCGTAATCCACTGTATGGGTAAATAGCAGGACTTGGAGTGGAAAAAGCGCTATTTGGGTTTTGGAGGGCAGATTTTGCTGGAATAATTTTCAGGTGCCATGTTGCATTTGCAGAGCCCCTAGAATATGAATACAGTGGAAACCCCTGAAAAGTTTCTCCATTTTGGAAACTACACCCCTCACAGAATATATCAAGGGGTATAGTAAGCATTTTGACCCTACAGCTGTTTTTAACAATAAAATGTCAATTTGGCCCCAAATTTTTCATTTTCACAAGAGGATAAAGGAGAAAAAGCTCCTAAAGTTTATTACACAATTTTTCCTGAACGCAGAAATGCCCAATGCATGGTCATTAACTGTTGCATGTGTACATGGCAGGGCTCAGAATGGAGAGTGCACTAATTGATTTTTGGAAGGCAGATTTTGCTGGAATAGTTTTCAGGTGCCATGTCCTATTTGCAGAGCCACTAAAGTACCAATACAATGGAAACCCCTCAAAAGTGATCCTATTTTGGAAACATATAGAATTTATCGAAGGGTATGGTGTGTGTTTTGACCCTACAGCTGTTTCACAGATTCTATTAGTTTAACTTTTTTCCAATAAACTGTCCAATTAGCACCATATTTTTAATTTTTACAAGAGATTGAAGAAGAAAAAGCACATTACAGTTTGTTGTTACACAATTTCTTCTGAACATAGAAATGCCCCATATGTGGTTGAAATCTGCTGTATGGGAACATGGTCGGGCTCAGAGTGGAAAGTGCTATACGACTTTTGGAGGTCATATTTTTCTGGAATAGTTTTCTGGTGCCATGTCGCATTTACAGAGCCCTTAAAGTACAAATACAATGGAAACCCCTCAAAAGTAGACACCACTGTAAAAACTATATTCCTCAAGGAATTTTTCAAGGGGTATTCTCACTTTGAGCCTAAGAGTGCTCACCAGAAATTAATATACAAAGTGAAAATTGACCTTTATTTTAAAAGAAATATGCAATTTTGGTGCCCAATACATTGTACCCACTTTGTGTCATCAGAGTCACAAAACTATTAAGTGGGCTATCCCAGGGACAAAAAAAGTTATATTTGTGGGTATAAACTGCTGCTTGGACACAAAGTAGAGCTCAGAAGAGAAGGAGAAGTGCACTTTTTAGCTTTTGGAATATAGATTTAGAGAGATTTTCTGGACGCCATGTTTTTTTTTGCAGCACCTTAGAGGTGCCAGTAAATTGGCATTCCCTAAGAAGTGACCACATTTTGTAAGGACAATTTTGACATGATGTCCAAAAAACAACTTAATCTGCAATCTAAAAGCACATAGCGCTCCTTCATATCTGCGACCTGCTGTTTGCCCAAGCGGCAGTTTATGCCCACATGTATGACACTGGTGTACCTAGGATAACTTACTTAATGTCATATGTAGGTATAAACGGCTGTTTGGGCACAGCCAGGCACAAAAGAGAATTAGCTCGACCATGGAAGAAATCGATACAGCTCTGTGTACCTCTCATGGCTTCTCCCCATGCGTCCGTCTCCAGGAAAATAGTTACAAGTTACTAACGAGATGGTACCACACACCGGAATGGTTACACATATGGAAGCTCTCGTCAACTGACAGATGTTGGAGATGTTTGTCAGGCCCTGGCTCCTACTTGCATTTGTGGTGGTCTTGCCCTATTGTATCTCCTTTCTGGAATGCCGTTCAAACGCAGATCAGAGCCATGAGCTACCCCTTCTTCACCTTGACTCCTGAAATGATTTTCCTACATAAACCCTCGCAGTCCTACAATCCCTCTAAAGACAAATTGATAACTCACCTTATTGCTGCTGCTAAGTCTCTCATCCCTCTTTTATGGATGCAAACTGTTTCTCCGTCTTTGTCACTCTGGAAGGAGAAAGTTCACCAAATCAACCGCTTTGAAGAACTGATTAGCTGGTCCTCCCGCACTCATGATACATACCTGAAAGTTTGGACCCCTTGGTTAGTTTACAAATTCTGACTCGGTCATCTTCCCCCACTTCTCTCTTTCTTTCTCTCTTTTCTGCTTGCCTAATCTACTCCTTTCTTAGCTCTTTTTCTTGTTTTCTTTCTCCCCGCTGTTTCTCCCCTCTACCTCTCCCTCCTTCTTGTCTCCTGTCCTACCCTAGATACCATACATATTTTGTGACTGTTATATCTTGCATTAGCCGACCCTGTTTATGCATTGTTATGGTTCAATATGTTGGATGTATGCTCTGTTTGACTTGCTGTTCCCAGTTTTCCTTTCTGTACCCCTTGTTCCCCTATATTTTGAAAATAAAATTTTGATTCAAAAAAAAAAAAAAAAAAAAAAAAAAAGAGAATTAGCTCTATTTTGTTTTTTTTTGGAGCACAGTTTGGTTTTGGGACGTCATGCCACTTTTGCAGAGCCCCTGAATTGCCAGTGGAATCAGCAGACTTGTGACCCCACTGTGGAAACTACATCCCTAAAGGGATTTATCAAGTGGGGTAGCAAGCATTTTTAAGCCTTTAGCATTGTATTCATTTAATTTCCAGAAATGAATGCGCAGCTGATAACGAGAAGTAAATTTTGCAATTTTTCCCGAGATATGCCATTTCAGTGCCTGGTATGTTGAACCTAGCATGTGTCAGCAGAGACACAAATTCCAAAGACTGGTAAGCAGGTATCCCGGACATTACAGCATTTGGAGCTTTCGTTTCTGATACAAGCCGGGCACAATAGATTATGCACTGAAATGACGTATTTCTGGAAAAAGTTCATTTTTTTCCTATCACTGTGTATTCATTTCTGGAAAATAAATTAATTCAACACTTAAGGGTTAAAAATGCTCACTGTACTCTGCAGTAATACCTTCAGGGGTATAGTTTCGAAAATGGGGTCACATGTCAGGAAATTCCACTTTATTGGCATTTTAGGTTTCTGCAACTGTGTCATGATGTCCAAAAACCAAACTGTCTAAATCTGTGCTCCAAAAACCAATATAGCGCTCTTTCACTTCTGTGCTCCGCCGTGCCCAAAGAGCAGTTTATACTAGATATGACATTAAGTACGTTATCCTGGGTACACCAGTGTCATACGTGTGGTATCAAATCAAATCAAACAGGCTTTATTGGCATGTCCAAATAGATATTTGGCATTGCCAAAGCTAGTAAAGTGGGGGGGGGGAGTTGGAGTCAGGAGGGGGGAGTGGTGGGTATGGGGGGTGGAGTGGGTGGTTTGGGGTATGACAGTCAGTGGAGTCTCATCTTCCTTTTAGTTGGTGACCACTATATGGGGAGGTGGGGTGGGTGGTTTGGTGTATAACAGTCCGTGGGGTCTCATCTTACTCTTGTTTGGTGGCAGCTGGACACGTATTGGGCAGCGATCTCCACAGTGGCCTCTTCTTCTCCCAGTAGGATGTAGAGTTTCCTCTTCTCGTCTGCAGATATGAAGTCTGGGATGTGGGCAGAGAGTCTTTGGAAGTAGACGGCCCTCACAGCTGAGTATTTGGTGCAGTGTAGCAGGAAGTGGGTCTCGTCTTCTAGGGCCCCCTGGTCACAGTGCTGGCACAGTCTGTTCTCCCGTGGCTTGTACGTCTGCCTGTGCCGCCCCATCTCCATGTTGTGGGCGCTCAGTGTATACCAGCTCAGGGTCTGTCTGTGTTTGGGGTGGCGTATTCTCTCCAGGTAGGTGGCCATGGTGTAGTCTCTTTGCAATGACTGGTACACAGTGAGTTTCTTGGAGTTATTTATTGCTCTTCTCCATTCATCAATGTATGGCTCTTTGTCTCTTTCAATTACTCCTTTTATTTGAGCCTTGTTCAGGGCATGTTGGGGGTTTTGGCTTGGCAGATGGCTGATGCTTGGTTGGGGGGTATCAGTTTTTCTCGGGGCTCTGTGGCTCAGCCAGGCTTGGTGGTGGTAAGAGCCAGGACTGCTGCCCTGTATATGAGTCCAGAATGATAGCGCCCTCTTCTGCATGGTGAGCCATAAGGGGAGTCTGCCTAGCTCTGCCCGGCATCCCATGTTAGAGGTGCTGCGGTGGACATGGAGGAGGTACTTGCAGAACTCCAGGTTGAAGGTCTCTGTTGGGCTGGAATCCCACTTTGACTAGTCTGGGTAGGTGGCTGGGCCCCAGACCTCGCTGCCATAGAGAAGGATCGGAGCGATGACTGCGGGTATAAACTGCAGTTTGAGCACACAGCAGGGCACAGTTGTGAAGGAGCACTATGTAACATTTGGAGCGCAAATTTAGATGTTTGGTATTTGGACGTCATGTCATCTCTGCAGAGCCTCTTAAGGTACCAGAAAAGTGGAATCCCATAAAGATTGACTCCATTTTGAAAACTGCACCCCTCAAAGAATTTACCAAGGGGTGTATTGAGCATTAGCATCCCAGGAGTGAATGCACAGCGGATGGTGAAGAGTGAATATGTGTGGAGTACATTGGGAACATCAAATTCCCTACTATATCCCCAATAGCTCCTGTAATCCATGGGGTCACTCTGGGGGTCACTTCTGGTGTCTTTTCCCTTGTACGCTCTAAATCTCTGGAGTCCCCTGATATACGCTCGCACAGCTTATACATTCCCTTCCTGCCGCAGCCAGTTGTGTTCTAATGATTTGGTGATTTGGAGGATTTTTGTCTTAATATTCCTTGATGCTGTATTTTTTTAAATTCTTTTGGTGATGTAGCCACATGAGATCTTGTTGTTTGCGGGATAAGATGTATTTTGTAATTACATCATTTTGGGTGCCTATAACTTATAGAATACATTTATTAACTCTTTCTAAGACTTTTACTTATATGCCATGCAGCGTACAGTACAAGTAACATGTGACCTTTATTCTCTGGGTCGGTAGTGTAGCGCCCCACAGAGTGGGTCACTACAAATGTCATCTTATGTGATCTATACTGTGTACTGTGAAGGTATAGTGAGATCCAGTCAACCTGTTAGCATACACAAAGTTCCACAGCCATTATCTCTTTAAGAAAAGGGGTGGAGCTACAGACTGGAAGAGGGTCTCTCTCTTTTTCAGTTCCAGTTCAGAGGGTGCAGGAGTGTGTAGGAGAGAGGAGCAGGTGTGTTGAGGTGCAGGGTATGCTGCAGCCTCATGGTGTGATAGCACAGGAGGCCGGAGACCTGCAGAGGTGAGATGAGACCTCACAGGCACGGAGCTGCAGTTATAGGACCATCAATTCCTAACTAGTGTGAGAAACACTAAGAACATTGAGAGACTCACTGGATCGAGGCCTAGTGATTGCGAGATTCCTGGAGGCTCAGTAACATACAGAGTTGGGGTGAGTGTCTGCATCCAGCATCCCAAAGAACTCGCGTTACCTGCTGTCCAGAAGGGGGATCTACCCAGTTGTAATTAACCTCTGAGCTCCTGGAACCCAGGACCAGAGGAAATCTATTAGAGAGTTTGAGCAGCAGTGGAAGGCTGAATCATACTGGTGGTAAAAGGGAAGACTGGCATCTCACTATACTGGAGCAAGGTGAATCCTCCTGTAACATCTGTTATCTCCTGCTGACTACAGAAGTAAACTGTAAGTGTTTGGTTAACCCCTGTCTGGACTGTATTCTTTCATCGATCCTCTGTTACTCCTCCTGGAAATCATCCCTTCCTCACCTATATCATCTGGGACCTGCCCTGGTTGGGGAGGGTATAACATCTGGCACTGCATCACCACCTATTCCCAGAGGCCCTATCTACAGTGCCCGGCTTCACCTCAAGCCGAAACCCCAACTGGCGTCACGACAAACTTTTATTTTTCGTTATTTTTCTTTAATCCATTTTTACTTAAAACTCCCCTTTTTCAAGGCGCTGCCGCCCCCGGTGTCGGGCCTGCTCGCACCGTGAATCCACATAGGCCAAGCCGGGGCGACTCACCTTTTTGGCGTCACGAACAGGATAGCGAAAGTGCGCAAAACTTTTATTTTTGTTGAAAAAGACTTGCATTTTTCAAAATTTGTCCTGCTTTCCAAAATAGCCACCAGCAGCAGTTGCATGATTCAAGTTACACTGAGCCGCAGGGTTGGTGTCTTTTTCTTGCAAGCCACACTGAGTGCAGAACATGTGACATGCCTGTGCAAGGAGCAGTGAAAGATACAGATTGCATCATCCTCAATTGCAGTCTACCCCTGACAACTGTAGGAGTCTCTGTAGCAGCCGGACCAGCATCCCCTGCAGTGATAAGTGATCCATCCATCCGTCCCTCCGGATCAACGCCTTACAGTATCAAGTCCGGTGAGTGTGGCCTTGCTGGGGTTAACAAGGGGGGGTGATGTATCAAGCAATTGGATCCTCATCTCCAGGCCCCTCTGATTCCCCCATAGACTCTAACCGTAGTCATAACCAAGTAACTATGGCACCTATATTACCGCTAACAATGCCGTACATTCCAGGTGCATCCTGGCTGCCCCAGTATACAGGCGAGTCCCATAGCCTCAGAGACTTTAAAGAAAAGCTGAGTAGCCTGTTTGACCTATACCCTATGACAGAGGAGCAAAAGGTTGGAATATTAATAAGTCAACTTGGTGGTGCAGCACAAAGGGAAGTTAAATCCTGGCCATTGAATGATAAAAGATCTGTAAAGGACATTTTTACCAAACTCAGGATCACCTTTGACACCCGCACCACATCAGAGATAAAGATGCGGTTTTTCAGCTGTAAGCAAAAACCGCAGGACACTGTGAGAGATTTTGCCCTTAATCTGCAAGAAGCCTTGTGGGTTATTAAACAAGTAGATCCAGATAGTATTCAGGATGAGGACAGGATGCTAAAAGAACAGTTTGTAGAAGGCCTATTGTCAGAATCCGGTAAGGTCCAACTGCGCATGATGGCCCTGCAGAATCCTGATATGAGCTTTATTGAATTCAAGGACAGATCCATCCGTACCCTGAGGGAACCTGTCTATCCATGCGGACAGACGGAGGAGCAACAAGTTGCTCTCCACAGGCAAACACCTGTGAGCCCTGCAAATGCTGCACCTTTTCCATCTACTGTACAGTGTGCACAGATCCAATCTGATGATGCTGCAGAGCTGCGGTTACAAATGACTGAGCTAACTAAACATGTAGCTGCATTAACCAAAACTGTTCAAGATCTCCAAGTTTCGTCTCCAGCAAAGATCCAGCTTGCTTCCAGCCCAGAGGATCTACCTTGGAGACGTTCAAGAAGAACATTGTTTCCTCAACAGCGACTGACGCGCAACGGCAGGAGGACCACTGACAAGTTTGACCCCTCTGGCCGACCCATCTGCAGACGGTGTGATAAGGTTGGTCATGTTGAGAGAGAGTGTCCTTTAAATGGGCAACTCCTGGAGTAGAGGACCAACCTTCAGGAGTAAGACGATTTGGTCCAACTAGCTGGAAAAGCAGGTATGTAGGTGGACGTCCTATAATTCCAGTTACAATTGATGGTGTCCCTTTCACAGCGCTACTGGACACTGGTTCACAGGTAACCACTATTCCTCAGACTTTGTTTCGCAGGTACTGGACTGATGCTGATATTACCCAGCATCCAAATGGGGACTTAGTACTAATTGCTAGTAATGGACAGCCCCTGTCCCAGGTGGGATATAAAGAGGTCACCCTGAGAGTAGGTGGCACGGATCTTAAATCCCAAGGTCTAATAATTGTTGATGTGGATGAAGGGGAATTTGCTAATGTGTTAACATTGGGGACTAATGTGTTGGAGAATTGTCTAGATGAGGTAATTGCCATCTTACAGGACGCATTGAGATCTACCCCCTACCAAGAAAGATATGCTCTGAATAAGGAGATTAAAGCCCTTGTCCAGCGTCAACAAGTGGAGTTAGCAGGTGGAGAGATTGGCAGTGTGAGGGTAAGTGACCCCAATTCCATCATGCTTCCCCCCAGGAGTGAAATCATTGTCTGGTGCAGAGCAGCAATAGGCATCAAAGGGCAAGACTACCAGGCCCTGATGGAACCTGTCTATTCTGACTGTAGACCCACTGTTATGATAGCTAGAGGGATAGTTAATGTGAAGAAGGGCAGAGTACCAGTGCGCATATTGAACTGTGGGGAGGAGGAGGCTTGCTTACCCAGGTATGCCACAGTAGCTAAACTGTTCACTGTCAGTAACAATGACATCCAGCCAACAGAGCCCTTGACTTCCTCTGATCAGACAGATGTTAATGATTCCCCAAAACAGTTAGAGGACTGGTGTCAAGCAATACACATTGGCACTGACAGCACTCCTCAATACCAAAGGAATGGGGTTGTGCGGTTAGCACAAGAGTATGCAAGGGTATTCAGTAAGACTCCCTTGGACTTTGGGCAGGTGAAGGTAATACAACATACCATCCCCACAGGAGACCATCCACCAATTAAAGAAAGGTATAGGCCCATTCCACCCGCACATTATCCGTGTACTAAGGACATGAAGAGTGCTGGGGTAATCAGGGAAAGCCATAGCCCCTGGGCAGCACCCTTAGTGTTAGTTCGCAAGAAAGATGGGACAATGCGCATGTGTGTGGATTATAGAAAAATTAATAATATCACGCACAAGGATGCTTACCCTTTGCCGCGCATAGAGGAGTCACTAGCAGCGCTCAGGACGGCTAAGTACTTTTCTACCCTGGACCTAACCAGCGGGTATTGGCAGGTTCCTGTAGCAGAGGCTGATAAGGAGAAGACTGCCTTTACGACTCCCATGGGTCTTTACGAATTTAATGTCATGCCCTTCGGCCTATGCAATGCGCCAGGAACCTTTCAAAGGCTGATGGAGTGCTGCCTAGGACACAAGAATTTTGAGACAGTCTTATTGTACCTAGACGATGTGATTGTTTATTCCGGAACATATGAGGATCACTTGCAACACCTGGCTGAAGTCTTTGAGGCCTTGTCCAACTTTGGCCTGAAGGTCAAGCCTTCCAAATGCCACCTCCTGAAACCAAAGGTACAGTACCTAGGACATGTGGTCAGTGCAGAAGGAGTTGCCCCAGACCCAGACAAGGTGACTGTGATCAAGGACTGGAAAGCCCCAACTACCATCAGAGAGATCCGCCAATTTCTAGGGTTAGTTGGCTACTACAGACGATTTATCAAGGACTTCACTACCCTAGCAGCCCCCTTGCAGGATCTCCTTGTCGGCCAATCCAACAAGTCTAAAGGCAAGAGCCCCCTAGTGGAGTGGAACCCCCAATCGGAAGACTCTTTCCAGAAGCTAAAGCAAGCCCTCACTGGAGAAGACATCCTAGCCTATCCTGACTACAGTCAGCCCTTCATACTGTACACAGATGCAAGCAACAATGGACTTGGAGCTGTCCTCTCTCAAGAACAGCAAGGCAAAGAGAAAGTCATTGCTTATGCAAGTAGGAAGCTTCGTCCTTCTGAGAGGAATCCAGTCAACTATAGCTCCTTCAAGTTGGAACTTCTAGCAATAGTATGGGCAGTGACAGAGAGGTTCAAGCATTACCTGGCTTCTTCAAGATTCACAATCTACACCGATAACAATCCCTTGACACACCTGGACACTGCTAAGCTTGGAGCTCTGGAGCAGAGATGGCTTGCCCGCCTATCCAATTTTGAATTTGTCATCAAGTACCGAGCTGGCAAGAAGAACCTGAATGCAGATGCCTTGTCCCGCATGCCCAACCCTCCTGATCCAGAGGAATCTGATGACTTAGAGGAGGTAGAAATGCCAGCCTTCTACAACAATCGAATGGTCCATAACTCTGGCTGTATGACTGGAAGAAGTCTAGCAACTCAAGAGATCTCCCTGAATCCATTACCTCATCATGGCTGGGCCGAAACACAAGAGAGTGATCCAGCTGTGCACCTTGTCAAAGAACTTCTTGGAGTAGAAAACACCTCTTTACCTGTGGATGCACCACCAGAAGCTCAACAGCTCTGGAAAGAGAGGAAGAAGCTCTTTGTTTTTGAAGGGAAGTTGGTTCGAAGAGCTATCAATCCAAGAACCCATGAACTACTTTGGCAGATCGTAGTACCCCAAAAGGACATACCTATGGTGTTAGGAGCTTATCACAACCAAGCAGGACACTTCGGGTGGAAAAAACTAGAAGTGGTGATCCGAGACCGTTTCTTCTGGACGGGTATGAGAAAATCCATTGAGCAGTGGTGCAGAGAATGTGGTACGTGCAATCTCAGGAGAAAAGACACTACTACTCAAAAGGCCCCCCTGCAACCTATCCAGACAAAGCAACCCTTGGAGATAGTGGCCTTAGACCACGTGCAGCTGACTCCCAGTAGATCGGGATACACCTATGCCCTTACCATTGTGGATCATTACTCCCGCTTCCTGGTCGTTGTTCCAGTTAAAGATCAGACTGCAAAAACAGCTGCAAAAGCATTCCAAGAGCATTTCTGTCGGCCCCATGGTTATCCTGACCAAGTCTTGACTGACAGAGGTCCAGCATTTGAAGCGGAGGTATTCAAAGAGTTCTGCTTCCTCTATGGATGTAAGAAGATCAGAACAACCCCATACCACCCTCAAGGGAACGGACTTTGTGAGAAAATGAATCACCTGGTCATCAGTTTGTTGCAGACCTTGCCTTTGGAAGAGAGAAACCAATGGCCTGAAAAATTGCCTGACTTAATTGAAATGTACAACCATGTCCCGACTAGCTCCACAGGGTATTCTCCAGCATACCTAATGCGTGCCAGACCAGGTAAACTTCCTATTGACTTGGAGATGGGAGTCCTAAATCCTGAGGAAGTGCCCAACTCACCTCATCTTGATTGGATTGCTGAAAGACAGTTGCAGTATACAAAGGTTCAGCAGTGTGTAGAGCAAAGCCTTGACCAAGCTAGGCAAAGACAAGAGAAAAGCTACAACCAACATGCCCCAGCTTCCCCTTTACCAGTTGGTGAGCAAGTATTGAAAAGAAAGAGAAGGCACCACAAACTAGATGATCAATGGGAATCTGAACCCTATACTGTCCAACCATCTAATAGCGATAACAGCAAAGTATGTAAGATTTCCAAAGATGGCGGAAAGACTTGTATAACTGTATCCAGAGACAATCTGAAACTATGTCCGTCTCAATTACGTGAGGAAGCAGGAAGCAAAGTGGAAGAAAATCCTCAACAATCAGGAAAATCTGAGACAGAAGTTCAGACCATACTTGGGCCGTTTCCTAGTTCTTGGCCGCAAATTGAAGGTGCTTTAGTAGTACCAGTAATGCTGTTCCCACAAACATCCTCTCAGGAGATAACGGATTCTCAAGAACAGCCAATCCCAGTTCCTGATGATGTACCAGCGCAAATTCCAGTAAGCCCGATTCCTAGTGAAAGTATGTCTACCGTTTCCCTGGTGACTCCAGTAAGTAGGAAAAGACTGCCAGGAATCCCATTTTTGCGTAGATCTCAGCGCAATACACAGGGACAACTCCCCATACGTTACAGGGACAATAAGTAGAGGCATACTAACCCAATATGTTTACAGATAGTTGTGTTGTATTTGTATATGTTCAATTCAGTTTATGCAACGTTAAAGGTTTAATTTAAGTGCTGGCTCCCTAACGGATTGCACTAATAGGTGAGTCAGAAATATGAACTGTGCATTAATACTTACTCTCCTGAGCATGGCATTACCAAGAGAGAATGGACTAAAGGAACTGTGCCAGTGTTTAACATGTTTAGTTTTTCAGGGTTCCTGCCACAATAACTTTCTTGTGGTACTGAAACTTTTAAAACTTCCATTTGCCTACCAACCTCTTCAAGTGCATGGAATGCAATTTATGCAGGTGCACCAACGCTCCCGGGGGTTGGGGGATGTTTCAAATATGGCGGCCTGTCGGATAGGAGCCATCAAAACAGCCTGTGCAGTGAAGAATTTTGAATGTTCCAAAATACTCCGCAGCTGCACTCGGAGTTAAGGAGGTGGACTAAGCGGTTTGGGGCTGTAATCCGCAAGGAAAGCAACCGTGAATGTTGCTGGGTTGTAAGGAATACACAACCAGAGACTGTTACAGAAATTGTGTTTCCTTGAACATTTTTGTGACAGTTTAAAATGGTCTTAAATAAGTTGCACTTTTCTCCTTAGGGAATTTACTTACATATGAAGTTTACACTTGTATGTAATGTTCTTCAAACACTATGGTGTTCATGTTACCGTCTACCAACCCTCTTCTTAGTTCATCGGAAGGGTAGCCCGAGACGTGCTACTTTTAACAAGGGGGGAATGTAGCGCCCCACAGAGTGGGTCACTACAAATGTCATCTTATGTGATCTGCACTGTGTACTGTGAAGGTATAGTGAGATCCAGTCAACCTGTTAGCATACACAAAGTTCCACAGCCATTATCTCTTTAAGAAAAGGGGTGGAGCTACAGACTGGAAGAGGGTCTCTCTCTTTTTCAGTTCCAGTTCAGAGGGTGCAGGAGTGTGCAAGAGAGAGGAGCAGGTGTGTTGAGGTGCAGGGTATGCTGCAGCCTCATGGTGTGATAGCACAGGAGGCCGGAGACCTGCAGAGGTGAGATGAGACCTCACAGGCACGGGGCTGCAGTTATAGGACCATCAATTCCTAACTAGTGTGAGAAACACTAAGAACATTGAGAGACTCACTGGATCGAGGCCTAGTGATTGCAAGATTCCTGGAGGCTCAGTAACATACAGAGTTGGGGTGAGTGTCTGCATCCAGCATCCCAAAGAACTCGCGTTACCTGCTGTCCAGAAGGGGGATCTACCCAGTTGTAATTAACCTCTGAGCTCCTGGAACCCAGGACCAGAGGAAATCTATTAGAGAGTTTGAGCAGCAGTGGAAGGCTGAATCATACTGGTGGTAAAAGGGAAGACTGGCATCTCACTATACTGGAGCAAGGTGAATCCTCCTGTAACATCTGTTATCTCCTGCTGACTACAGAAGTAAACTGTAAGTGTTTGGTTAACCCCTGTCTGGACTGTATTCTTTCATCGATCCTCTGTTACTCCTCCTGGAAATCATCCCTTCCTCACCTATATCATCTGGCCCTGGGACCTGCCCTGGTTGGGGAGGGTATAACATCTGGCACTGCATCACCACCTATTCCCAGAGGCCCTATCTACAGTGCCCGGCTTCACCTCAAGCCGAAACCCCAACTGGCGTCACGACAAACTTTTATTTTTCTTTATTTTTCTTTAATCCATTTTTGCTTAAAACTCCCCTTTTTCAAGGCGCTGCCGCCCCCGGTGTCGGGCCTGCTCGCACCGTGAATCTACATAGGCCGAGCCGGGGCGACTCAGTAGGATTATGGTGATACCTCATTTATATTTTTTTGTTACTAATTCTGCAGAACAAAAACCCATTTGGGGACATGAATCAATTATTTTTGCATCGTCTACATCTTCTGAGATATGCAACATTTTTATTTTTCTGTTTACAGAGTTGGTTGAGGGCTTGTGTTTTGAGGGACAACCTGTGCTTTTCCTTGGTACTGTTTTGGGGTATGTATGCATGTATGACTTTTTGATCGCTTTGTATAGTATTTTTTTGTTATGTAAAATGGGCAAAAATAATTATTTCCATTTTTTTCCCAATATTCACCATGCAGGTTAAATATTGTTTCAGCTTTATTGTACAAGTTGTTACGGATGCGCTAATACCAAATATGTATTGTTTTCATTAATTTTTTTGTTTTTTTATATAATTAATTTTATGTAGGAAAATGGCATTTTTGGGGCATTATAACAATATAATCTTTTTTTACACACTTTATTTTTTTTAACTTTTTTTTTTACATTGTTTTATGTCCTATAAGGACACTTGAACCAGTGATGCTCTGATCACTGGTTCAGTACTATAGACTGCATGTATTACAGTCTATATAGGAAGTCAACCTATGCAGACTTCCTCCATCGCAGGCAGGATAAACGAGGTACTTGGGGGCTACTAGCAACCTGGAGATACTGGCCAGACCCCAGGCTGCATTTTATAGATATTGGTACCCCCAATATCGCAACGGGGAGTGCCTCAGGGGTCATGTAGGAAGTCAGCCTATGCAGATGCATAAGCTGACTTCTTACATTGCAGGCAGGATCAACCAGGTATGTGAGAGCTTCATGCAGCCTAGGGCCACTGGCCAGACCCCATGCTGTAAATTATAGATGCCAGCACCCCCCAATCCCGCTGTGGGGGTTGCGGGGGTGGAGGGAGGTAACCTGGTGGAACCCTTTGGATGCAGCAGTCATGCTGGACTGCAGCATTCAAGGTATTAAACCCTCCGATTGTAGCTCAGCTACTACCGGGGGTTATGGAGAAGGGTGTTAGCTGTCAGTTACAGCTAACACCCACTCCCGATGCCACCCACTGCATTTAGAGTCACTGACAAACCCTTGAGATTCCGCAGTCACTATTGGCCACAGCATCTGCTTCTGAGCCCACTCAATCACCATCACGTACATGCACGTGGGGACGTGGTAACTAACCACACTCTCCCACGTACATGTAAATGCGTGAAGGGGTTAAAAGGTCATGTAAGAAACTAGCAAGCAGATTCTATCAGTGCTTGCTGTACAGCGGTAAAACTCATTTCTGTACCGAAGAGGGAACCTTTTTTCCTCTTAAATTAGTGGATGCCACTTTGTAATACTTATAGGCCTGGATATAAGAAAGCCATTAGAGATATTTCTCTAATATTTATCATTGATGTATTAAAAGTAAAGCTGTTTCATAAATAAAATAGCATTTTATAAATCAAGTTTTTTATGTCTCTAAGAAGTTTGGTGATTTTTTAATGAGAAGTTTTTCTTGTCAATATTTGTATTTAACCCCTTCCCAAAATCTACAATAATAGTACAGTGGCACTCAGAATGCAGAGAGCTGCAGAGAAGCTGCCTTTTCAGAGCCATGTGTGTAAGTAGAAGGTGAAACAGCAAAATCAAAAACTCTGATTAACAGGAAGGAATTCATGCAGTTTTAACTCTTTTTTTTTGATTTTGAGCCCCATATAGAGCTCACAATGTACATTTTTCCCTATCAGTATGTCTTTGGAATATGGGATGGAAATCCATGCAAACACGGGGAGAATATACAAATAAAGGGCATAAAGCTGTGTGCAAGGGCCACTAGGGGAAATAATACTGTGTGCAGGGGCCACTATGGGGCATAATACTGTGTTCAGGAGACACTAGGGGAAATAATACTGTGTGCAGGGGCCACTATGGGGCATAATACTGTGTGCAAGGGCCACTAGGGGAAATAATACTGTGTGCAGGGGCCACTAGGGGAAATAATACTGTGTGCAGGGGCCACTATGGGGCATAATACTGTGTGCAAGGGCCACTAGGGGAAATAATACTGTGTGCAGGGGCCACTATGGGTTATAATAGTGCGTGCAGGAATGCAGGGGGGTTGGTCGGTCGGGGTCTTCAGCGTCGGTCAGGGGGGGGGGGGCATGTCAAATGTTCTCCACAGGGCCCTTCCATTCCTAGACATGCCACTGGTCATGCTACATACAGTTCATGGTCATGTGATATACAGTTCATGCTCATATGATATACAGTTCACGGTCATGTGATTTACAGTTTATGGTCATGTAATATATAGTTTATGGACACATGATATACAGTTTATGGTCATCTGATGGAATCACAGGTGCACAATTCATTACTAATACCTGGAAAAAGGTTAGGAATTGATATACAAAGTACAGTGGAAAACTGCACAACTTTTCATTACCCAAACAATAACTTTGCTGAGACTGGACAATGCCTTTAAGTACTAGTATCTCATAAAATATTTATGATATTGTATTTCTTTAATTTTTACAAACGGTCTATAGAACAACACATTTATTGATTTCCATCATAACATTATCCAGAAATATACAATCAAAAAATCAGATAAAAATAAAAGAAAATGTTTATTATAAGCTGCAGTAAAGCAATAAAAACTAAAAGGGTGCTATGTGATAAGAAAAAAAGCTTCTGTTTTCCCAGAATCGGCATCACTCTTGTCTAACAGATGTGCCTGGTATTGCAGCTCCGCCCATGAGTCTGAATTACAATACCAGATGTGGCCTATAGCATTGGTGTTTTTAATTATTTTTTGTATCATAGTTAATATGCAAGTTAAGCTGCAGTCAATAAACTATTATTTTTAAAGTTCAGTAAGCCTTCAATCTTAAGAGGATAAGTCCACACAAAACCATTTACTCCCAACACGTTCTTTAAGAAGCAAAGTACTTTTTGGTTGGTAAAATAGAATCTAGAATCATGGATTATTCTCCTATGCTTGTCAGTGCAGTATATCCATATACCACATAGCTCTTATCTCTTCTCCCAAATGTATCACTAAAACCTGCTTATCGTTAGCTGCTGTGAATTGGAAATCTAAAATTAATGAGCTCCATATTCCTGACATGAGTCCCCATGGATTGCCGTCCATCTGGAGCTTACATTGCTTGTGTTCTTTTTTGCTTCCTCGTAAAACCAAAGCATGCTGCAGGATCAGTATGTATCTTGATAGCTTTGCTGTTGGTTCTGTCTTGGATTAGATGAGGATCCTCTCGCTTGTAAACAGAGTAATCTTTACCGTTTGACCTACTTTGAAAGCAATTTAATTCCAATGTGTGTTAAAGCAAATTTGTTTGCTGCTTTCTTTCAGAAAGATAGGATCAAGATTTTCAACTCTATTTCTATACGTTATATAGACCAGTGATTGTTCAATTGATAACTAGAATAACTTCTTGCCAAGAAACCTCTTATAAAGCTTGGAGTCCTTGTAACTTAAAGAAACAACTCAACTAAATGTTGGGGGTTTTTTTTGTCTTTTACATTCTGCAATTCTTTTCTGTATATTGCTCTCATACCCCCATAGTTCACCCTGTCCTCTGCTTTACTCAAACACCATTTGGTTATTAGATTTCTTTCTCTGTGTATTGCGATCACTTCTGATGGACATGACCAGCTAGAGATATTACCATCTTTGACTGCTGGGGGACAGAATTATTATCCTCTCTAAAACATATAAGAGACTATTAGTATACAGTCAAAACAACGTGGCAGGAATCTGTCTAATCATCAGCAGTAACTATAATGGTAGTTTGTATACCCTCATGTGAAAATCCTGCAATGGATAGTCTGGGAGGTTTCATCATACAGAAAGTTTTGGTGTGACTTTGGAAAAAAAACAGAAAGGCATGTCAACTCCAGCTGTTCACAATGAGGGTACATAAACCAATGGATGAGAAGAATTTTTAGATGATTTTTTAGATACTAAATAATATCCACTGAATTATTCAATGGGGTATAGCTACATAATAATAAAAATAAACAGTGAAAACAGTGAAGTGTTCTTCTCAGATAGAGGTTGGGTTGATCTTCCTCAGCCTGATTCACCTTGGTCAGGACTGCACCAGTCCATAGGTGCTGGCATCGGTTTGTACTACAAACCTACGGGCAAAATCTAGGGCTTGGAGAACAGGTAAACTGGCTAAGACGGTTTTTAATGCATCAAAGGACTCCTGACATTGAGCTGTCCCAGAAACAATTTGGGGAAGCTTCTCCTTGGTCAGTTTGGTTAAGGGTTTAGCAAGTATGCTGTAATTAGGCATAAACTTTCTGTAATAGCCAGCTGTACCTTAGAAACAACCTCATCTGCTTCTTAGTTTTTGAGGTGGCCCAGGTGGCAATGCTTCCACCTTTCCTAGTTCCAGTCTTAGCACTTCACTCTCCACACAGTTCCCTAGGTAATGCACTTTTGACTAAACTATCTGCCAAGTTCCTGGTTTAACCCCAAAAGACTGAAACAATTTTAGTTTTTGCGTTTTTTCCTCCCTTCCAAGAGATACAATTTTTTTTGGCTTATTGTTTGTACTTTATAATGTCACCATGCAATATCCTTTACAATGTACTGGGAAACTGGAAAAAAATTCTGAATGAGGTGGAATTGGAAAAATAAATAAACATTTACAGAACTGATGTAATGACAAGTCTGGGAGCCTTCAATAGCCTTCCAATGATGTTCCAGAAGGTGCCAATTGGCTAAAGATGGTGGCACCTAAGGTGCCTGCAGACTTTAGATGCTGCGGTTACATTTAACCATGGCATCTAAAGTATTAACAGTGGCAGGTGCTGTCTGTATTATACAGTTCAGATCCTGAGCCTTCTCCATACATCCCCATGCGACCAATGATGTAAAGGTACATCATTAGTTGTTAAGTAGAGATGAGCGAGTACTGTTCGGATCAGCCGATCCGAACAGCATGCTCGCATAGAAATGAATGGACGTCGCCGGCACGCGGGGGGTTAAGCGGCAAAACGGAAATACCAGGTGCATCCATTCATTTCTATGGAGCGGCTGATCCAAACAGTACTCGCTCATCTCTATTAAGGAGTTGATAGTTAAGCCTGCTTCTTTGAGCCTCTCCAACACTTGCAACAGGTGAACAGGGTGGTCTTAACAGGTTTTGCTAAAAATGGAAGATGCCGTCAAACTCCTCTAGTAGTTGCTTGACTAATCATCGGAAAGTGGCAGGGGCATTTTTTTTTTCATACCAAATGGCATAAGTAGGAACTCATAAAGCCCAAATGGCATTATAAAGGCAGATCTTTCCTGGGCTTTCCTGGTCATAGGGATTTGCCAGTATCCCCTGCTCAAATCCATAATGGTCAGGTATGATGCATTAGCTCACTGTTCTAGAAGCTCATCTGTCCTCAGCATCAGATTAACATCAATGTTTGCAACAGAATTAAATGTTTTCTTATAATTGGGTCAGAACCATATAGTTTTAGAACATGTATTACAGAGGAAGCCCATGTGCCCTGGGATTTTTGTTTTACTCCCAGATTGAACATCTTTTATATTTGCTCCTTTATAATGGATTTTACTTCTGTGCTAACCCTGTATGCAGCTTGCCTGATGGGGCCCATATCAATATGGTGAGTAGCGAAACAAGTCATCCCTGGCTTCCCTGTGAAAGTACCTGCAGAGGTCTGGAGCAACGCAACAAGCTTGGACTTCCAGCTGTTGGCTAGGTTAGGGTGAAATGGTATTGTTTCAAAGGACGCAATACTGTGGGCTTCAGCCACTAAGTCTGCTAGAGGCTCAGGTTCCCCCTCCTCAGGTGTACTGCAGACATCCTCAACACTTGTTTCAATGTCTCATTAAAACACTCACATAGCCTATTAGTCTGTGGGTGGTAGAGAGTGGTGACCAGGTGCTGCACATGTATATTTTTGTAGAGAATTTGCATCAGGTTAGACATCAACTGAGTCATGAGACATGAGAAAATATAGTCAGCAGGGCAACTGCAACCTTATCGGCACATGCAGAGGATGATGCTACTGCTTCTGGGTATCGAGTAGCACAGCCAACCACAGCAAGAATAAAATATTTTCCTGAACTGTTCGGCATTGCAAGTGGTCCTGTTACATGCACAGCCATTTGCTGGAATGGCTCATCAATTATGGGGGAGGAATTAAGGGGGCCTTATGGATGTTTCCAGCCTTCATGACTTTTGGACAAACCGTGCAGGATCATTTTCCAATATTTTGCAATAAAAGTCAGACACGCTTTAGTTTTATGCTCTACCAGATGTCCTGATAGAGGATTGTCATGAGTGACTTTCAGCATGTGTTCCCTGTACTGATAGGGAACGACTAGTCTCCTCTCACAATCCTAGGGTTGTTGAGTTTCAGTGGAAATAGTCTCTTGGTACTGCCTGCCCTTGTCTCAATATACCCTCCCTCCTTGGCAGAATCAACAGATTTGTCTGCAAGGCACCTCAGCTTCTCCAGGCTGGGATAGACGGGGATAGTGTCAGATACTCTCACTTCCCTTACTCGTCTCCCTGCTCCACAGTCCAGATACAGGTTTGCTCCAGTGTGTTAGAGGTCAGCCGTAACCCTGCTGACCCAGAGGTAAAGTAGGTGGAAAAGCACAATGGTCGACTAGCAGAGGGAAGGGTTTTCCCCACTGGCTTAACTCCTTTCCAGCTTGGTGACTACTGTAATGATGTCCCACCCTTGAATTCTGGCATTCTGCTGGCAGCGTAGGAGTCTGCAATCTGTGCAGCATGGTATGCTGTTGTATGTTCTCAGTCACACACAAACTGGTGAAAATCCAGAGGACAAACAGGTAGGAATCGGTCTTTGATCATACGTAGAGATGAGCGAACAGTGAAATATTCGATATTCGTTTTAAGTAGAGCCTCAATATTCGACTACTCCATCAAATATAGAATCCCATTATAGTCTATGGGGAAAAATGCTCATTTCAGGGGAAACCACTATTTGACTAAAGGAGAGTCACCAAGTCCACAAGGAGGAGCGTGTTTAGGAGGAGCGATGTGCAGTTAAAGCGCACGGACCCCATTATAGTCTATGGGGTCCGTGCGCTTTAACTGCACAGCGCTTGCAGTTGCGCTGATAAAAAGTAAGCTCCCTCATAACCGCAAGCTGCCAGCTCTCCCGACTAGCAAAGATGAGCAAATCAACGCTGGTTCTGCAGCAGGCTTATCCTTGCTAGTCGGGAGAGCTGGCAGCTTGCTGTTACGAGGGAGCTGACTTTTTTGTCATAGGAATGCATTGACCGAGGTTGAGGCCAGTGTACAGCATTCGGCCAATCAACGCTGGTTCTGCCGGAGGCTCTTCTGTGAGGAGGCAGAGTCTAAGATCGGACCACAATGGAGACTGCTGTGGTCCGATCTTAGACTCCGCCTCCTCACAGACGAGCCTTCGGCAGAACCAGCGTTGATTGGCCGAATGCTGTACACTGGTCAATCAACGCTGGTCAATTCATTCCTATGAGAAAAAGTCATCTCCCTCATAACAGCAAGCTGTCATCTCTCCCGACTAGCAAGGACCAGCCTGTTGCAGAACCATCGTTGATTTTCCGAATGCTATACACTGTATAGCATTTGGCCAATCAACCCTGGTTCTGAATCCAAATATTTACTGCGAATAGCTAGTAGTATTAGATCGAGTAGGAATATTTCGAATACCGTAGTATTCGATCAAATACCTACTCGATCAATTACTACTCGCTCATCTCTAATCATAAGATCCTCAAGGCCCTTGAAGTTGGTAACAGAAAGTCCTCTGAGCCATTGTCAGAAGGTAGACTGCAAGTTGCTGACAACATTCTGCATAGCTGTTTGTTTATATATCCTGGACAACCCCTTTAAGTATATAGTTTAATATTGGCACTTAATGCTCTATTAATAAAATTACCCTACTACTTGCCACTAATTTGTCATGTACAGGCCGTCCTAGCATGTGACAAAGGTGCGGCTATTAGCAGTCATCTCACTCAATCTTGTACTCACCCTTCACTCAGGCTGTAAATTGAGCATAAATCACACCCCAACAAAGTTCATGCACCCCAAATACACACTGCCACCACCATTGACTTGAAAGGCTCAGTGGAAACTGCACTAACATATATATATGTGTCTTTCCAATAGTCAGGCACAGTGTTCAAAGGTGTCAGCAGTGGTTCAACAACACATCTTCATTCTGTAAAGATGAATGCACTTTCTTTGCCTTGTAGAGCAGTGTTTCTGCTGACCTCTGAATTTAACTCAGGGTCACAACACCCCCTTCTCTCTGCATGCCTGACAAAAATGTTATCAAACATTAAAAATGAACATTTGGTCCTGCACAACAGGAAAAAGCATCTCACCTCTTCTCCCTCCCCTTTGTATACACACATACCACTAAGGTAGATTGTCTGATAACATAAACAAAACATTCATTAAAGATCTATTATAGATGAGCAAACAGCGTTCGATCGAGTACATGTTCGATCGGACATCACGCTGTTCGCAATGTTCAATTCGATACGAACACCGCGTTGAAAATGCACTTAAAGTTCGATTCCCCTGGGACAGTAACTATGACAGCGGAGGCATTGAACAAACTAGGAGAAAGCCATTGGCTGCCGAGGACATGTGACCTCAGATTCAAACGAACAGGCGGCATAATCTCCGATTCATTTGTGCTTGCACTTAGTTAGAGACAGATATCTGCTGAGGGCTAGATAGGTTTTAGATTCTGCTAGGCAGGAATAGCAAAGAAGAAGAACCACAACAGCTCTTTTAAGAGCTACACTAAAGGGAGAAGCTGAAACAAGCTTGGCACAGTGTCTACCCACAAATGCTAAAGTGGGATTCACAGCAATTAAGCCAGGCTGTATCTGCGCAACCCAGCTTTCCACGGTGGGGATTAAGCTAAGTGGGATACACTGAAATTGTATGCCTATATACCCTATATACGCTTAATCTAGGGTTCAACAGTGTGTTTCCCCCACCCCCTGAAACTAAGGGTTATATACTGAAATTCTCAGCCCATATACACTATATATGCTTCATCCAGGTTGTCACGGTGTATACCCCCAACAAAGCAGTGGGATATACATTCTAATTCTCAGGCTATATACGCTTCATCCAGGTTGTCATGGTGTGTACCCCCCAAAAAGCAGTGGGATATACATTCTAATTCTCAGGCTATATACGCTTCATCCAGGTTGTCACGGTCTGTACCCCCCAAAAAGCAGTGGGATATACATTCTAATTCTCAGGCTATATACGCTTCATCCAGGTTGTCATGGTGTGTACCCCCCAAAACGCAGTGGGATATACATTCTAATTCTCAGGCTATATACGCTTCATCCAGATTGTCACAGTGTGTACCCCCCAAAAAGCAGTGGGATATACATTTTAATTCTCAGGTTAGATACGCTTCATCCAGATTGTCACGGTGTGTACCCACAAAAAATCAATGGGATATGCATTCTAATTCTCAGGCTATAGACGCTTCATCCAGGTTGTCACGGTGTGTACCCCCAAAAAGCAGTGGGATATACATTCTAATTCTCAGGTTATAGACGCTTCATCCAGGTTGTCACGGTTGTCACGGTGTGTACCCACCAAACCATCAAAACCATCTAAAAATGCGCAAGGCTACCGGTAAGGGATGTGGACAAGGCCGTGGGTGAAGCCGGGGGCGTGGGAGTGCTGCTGGGGAGCAAGGTCGTGGTGAAGCCACAGCGCATTCCGTGCCTACTCCTCAGGGGCAGCAAGCATTGCGCTTCTCCACAGTCCTTGGCTTGCTGGCCACATTAAGTAGGGTGCAGGGCACAAACCTAAGTAGGCCCGAGCACCAGGAACATGTGTAACAATGGCTGGCGGATAATGCTTCCACCACATTATCCACCAGCCAGTCAGCCTCTACCTCAACTCCTCCTCCTACACAACATTCTGGTCAGCCTTCCTCCCAAAATGCTCGATCTTCCCAGCAGAGTAATCCCAACTTTCCCTGTTCCCAGGAGCTGTTCACTGTCCCTCTCCCTGTCTCTCCATTTCCCGATTCCACAGAGCTACCAGACGACTTTCTGTGTCCAGATGCCCAAGCATTGGAGTCTCCTCCATCTTCTGTTGATTTTGTGGTGGTTGACCAGCAACCCACCCTCAGTGACGATGACGAGACACAATTGCCATCAGAGCAGCCTGTTGCCATGTGCGGTGTGCAGGAGGAGGAGGTGAGAGAGGAATTGGCAAAGGAGGTGGTGGAGGATGCGGACACTAACCCGACCTGGACAAGGGGGATGTCAAGCGGGAAAAGCAGTGTTGATGTTGAGGGAGGTGCAGCACCAAAGAGGGTAGCTAGAGGCAGAGGCATGTCCAGAGGCAGAGGTTAGCTGCTTCGCCGAAGCCAGGCCACACCCAGAATTGCCCAAGATTTTCCCTATCATAGCCAGCCCAGAAAAACTCCCCCATCAAAGGCACGTTCCTCGATGGTGTGGAGATTTTTCAAGGAATGCGCGGAGGACAAATATTTTGCCACAATTTGCCACTCGAAACTGAGTAGGGGCACTGAAAAGAGCAACGTTTCGACCACTTCCTTGCGCTGTCATTTGGAATCCAAGCATTGGGCTCAGTGGGAGAGAGCAAACACAGTCCGGCGTTGCCGCCACTGCCTCTCCCACTGTTGCCAGTGCTGACGTTGCAGTCCAGAGCACCAGCCTGAACACCACAACATCTGGCTCCGCCACTTTGGGGACTTCTCCGTCTTCCTCCCCTGTTCCTGTCTCAGTTCCTTCTCCTGCAACATCATGCGCCTCCTTCAAGCAACCCACCATCTCTCAGACATTTCAGCGCAGGCAAAAATACAGCACTAAACAACCACATGCGCAAGCCTTGAACGCGCACATCTCCAAACTCCTGGCCCAGGAGATGTTGGCGTTCCAGCTTGTGCAAGTGCGGCACCTCGCTATGCCGTCCCTACTTCTCCCAGTGTACTGTCCCCACCTTACACCAGCACGTGTCACTCAACATCAGGTGGGCCCTAAGTTCCGCACTTTGCACAAAGGTCCACTTGACCACCGACGCGTGGACAAGTGCATGCGGACAGGGATGCTACATTTCACTGACGGCACACTGGGTGTTTGTAGTTGAGGCTGCGACTGGGTCACAAACTGGGTCGGCGTACTTCGTCACCCTGCCTATAATTCCTGGCAGGGGCTCTGAAACAACACCCTCCTCCTCCGCCGCCGTTAAATTGACTCCAGCTACAAGCTGGAAACGTTGCAGCACTGGCGTGGGTAGACGTCAGCAGGCCGTGCTGAAGCTGATCAGCTTGGGGGACAGACAGCACACTGCCTCCGAGGTGAGGGATGCCCTCCTCGATGAGACAGCAATATGGTTTGAGCCAGTGCACTTGGGCCCAGGCATGGTCGTGTCTGATAACGGCAGGAACCTGGTAGCAGCTCTGGAGCTTGCCAGCCTCCAACATTTTCCATGCCTGGCCCACGTCTTTAACCTAGTGGTGCAACGTTTTTTTAAACACATACCCAAATGTGCATGAGCTACTGGTGAAAGTGCGGCACTTGTGCGCCCACTGTCGCAAGTCTACAGTAGCCGCTGCTAGCCTCAAAAAACTCTAGCAACGCCTACATCTGCCCGAACACCAGC
Source organism: Leptodactylus fuscus (assembly GCF_031893055.1). NCBI lineage: Eukaryota > Metazoa > Chordata > Amphibia > Anura > Leptodactylidae > Leptodactylus > Leptodactylus fuscus. The sequence goes on from NC_134266.1 coordinate 83,133,458, forward strand.
TGTTGTGCAACGTCCCCACATGCTGGAACTCAACATACCATATGTTGAACAGAGTGGTTGAGCAGCAGAGACCTTTGATGGAGTACCATCTCCAAAACCCTAGGGTGCCACAAAGTCAGATCCCTCAGTTTCTCAACCATGAGTTGCCATGGATGGGAGACCTATGTGAAATCCTACGGGTGTTTGAGGAGTCCACCAAGAGGTTCAGCTGTGACGATGCACTAGTGAGCGTAACAATCCTGCTCTTGTGTGTGATGCGAGAATGCCTCATTGCCATCAGGGATAACGCAGATGACACTGAGGAGTCAGGGATAGCAGCAGAACCGTCACAGCAGGAGAGTAGTTCCACACACCTGTCCGCTTCACAGCGTTTAATGACTGAGGAGGATGAAGAAGTGGCAGATGATATGATTGTGACACAGGAGGCTACCGGGGAAGTTCAATGCGTCCCATTCTTGCAATGCGGATGGGGCAAAAGGGAGGAGGAGGAGGAGGAAATGAGAGAGTGACCTTTCCGGTGGGAGCAGCGAAGTCATGCCAAGTAACACTCTGGCACACATGGCTGACTTCATGTTGGGGTGCTTTTCAAGTGACAAGCGCGTAGTCAAAATAATGGAGAGCAACCAATACTGGATATTTGCAATCCTTGACCCCCGGTATAAAAATAACATCTCGTCTTTTATTCCGGTAGAGGGGAAGGCCAATCACATTAATGACTGCCACAAGCAAAAGCGACTAGAGGCTGTTATCTTTGCAAAAGGAGGATCTACTAAATATTAATGTCACTTTTCTGTTGAGGTGCCCATACTTTTGCATCGGTCAAATTTTGGTTTAATGCATATTGCACATTTTCTGTTAGTACAATAAACCTCATTTCAATCCTGAAATATTACTGTGTCCATCAGTTATTAGATATATCAAACAGAAATGGCTGTTGCAAACACCAAAATATTTAGAACAAAAAATTATTAAGATTAATTAGGGGTGCCCAAACTTTTTCATAGGACTGTACTTACCTTCATTCTCCTGGGAATGAGGCATCACTTCTGTCTTCTCTGCCTGCACAATAGAGCCTATTGCGCAATCACCGGCAGACAAAGAGAAGAAGCCTTAATCCCACGCATGTGAAATAGAACTCTGTTGGCTCTATTGTGCAGGCGCTGCAGAGGTCCACAAAAGGAGGGGTCGGCAGGACAGAAGACAGAACACAGGAAAGTATGATGGGATGGGGTGGGCTGAGGTAGATAGGTAGGGCTAAGGCTGGTCTTACACGACCGTAGTTTAAGTCCGCAAATGGTCCGCAATTGAGGGTTTTCAATTGCGGACCATGTGCGGACACATTATAGTCAATGCGGCCTCGTACACCACCGGATATTTTATCCGTGGTGTACCGGGCCGCAACCGAGGTCCGCACTTTTTGGAACATGTCCGCAATGGCCGCAATTCACGGCACTGCACGGACTCGCCCATAGAACTCTATGGGCGAGTGCGGAAGCTCACGGACATCTGCGAAGTGTAAGTTGATGATCAGCAACTAGTGTTGCTGATCAGCAACTTGCGGACCGCAAATGCATTATGGTCGTGTAAGACCAGCCTAATAGTCCGTGTAGGGGTTTGAGAAAAGGAGGAGGAGGGAGAGCTAAGAGAGGTCATGTAAACAAATGCTGAAGATATCAGGAGCTCCCAGGGAAACTTAGAAGTCACTCAAAACACTGATAAAAATTTTGGTGCACTTACTAACCCATTAATAGCACCAAAACACTTTTTTTTTCCGGAGAATCCCTTTAATGAGGATCTTTCATGTCCTCGTCGATGTGCAGTATTAGGCTGGGTTCACACAAGGTTTTTTGGGCTGAATTTTGTTGCGGAATCTGACAAAAAAAAAAAAAAACGCATCCTGTTGAAATGAATGGCAAATGGTCATTTCCTTTTTCCTCGAGCGGAGTGGGCCAAAGTATTGAATGAATGGACTCTGTGTACACACTGCCTATGCTCTACTGCCTGGAAAGGCATGAAGGCCACTCTTAAGCCGGAGTTCAGACGGTTGTTTTTGGGCCAGATTTTGACGCTGAATCCGATTGAAATAATGGGAGCTGGCCATTTTCTTTTTCCGTGAGTGGGAACAAATCTGATATGCCCGACAAAAGGCAACATGTCCTTTGTTCAGGCAGATTCCGCAGATGATTCAGCTGCACACATCTGCCTTGCGACACCTCTCTCCCTACTAGGTCCATTCATTTTGGCCTAATCCAGAGCAGAATGTGTATTGTATGCACTGCAACAGCATCCATTCGCAGCTAGATGTTTTTGGACCACAATCTGATGTGGCCTCAAATTCCGGTCCAAAAAAACTCACGTGTGAACTTACCCTCATGCACACCGCTAGAAAGACAACAGTGCACTGCAAGGCTAGCCTTGGGGCGTGTCATCATCACTGGGCAGTAAGCAACACCCAATCCCCACCCTCCTCCCCAACAGTATACTTTCATAGACTTGTATTATTGGGAGGGCGTGGGGGATGACGCTAAGGTGTAATTCCCACCCTTCTGACAGTGGAGCGACATCAGTACTGAAATTAATGGCACCATCGGGCCACATATCGGGGAAGCAAACTAGACGTGCACAGTTGGCTCTGTTCAATGCAAAATGGCAGAGCCGACTGAACTCGCTAACTGAATTGACGGCCGAGCAGAGACTCGGCGGGTGCTGACGCTGAGGAGAGGCGTCAACAAGGGAAGAGGCGACACTGCGTCTTCAGAAGAGCGTCTTTACTGAGTACAGGGGACAACCCCTCTGCTTTCTGAAGACTCATTTGAATAAGAAAAGCGAAAATTCTTCAAAACAGTGGCATGGAGCAGAAAAATAAAGCTAGATGAAGAATAGGCGTTCTACAGGTTATTCCCAAGTGTGTTAGTGAAAAATGGGTTTCCCAATGATAGAATCCCTAGATGGAGATAAATAAAATGGGGGATGTATACTACATGCGAATATAGAATCCAGTTTGTATAAAAGTACAGTTCTGCTAAATCCATAACTGCGCTCAGGCGCACATCCTATCGGACAACTAGATGCTTGCCCTTAACTAAAATGGCGCCCGAATCTTCTGTAACGTCGGTGACGTAAGCACGTCCAGAACGGCGTGACGGAAGGATCCCCGTCTGTGAAGCTGCAGGCGGTATTACTGGTAGACTGGGCGAAGCGTCGAATACTGGGCCCCAGCGAACCGTATACAGTTCCCGGTTCTTATCTGGGCTGACTGCGCGGTTGTGAGAGCTCCGGCTGAGGAGCCGGAAGTGGAGAAGATGCCGCGTCCTTTGTGGCTCAGCCCGGGGATTCTCCTGCTGCTGGCGGTGGCGGCCGCGGCCTCAGACGCTTCTTGCCCGGCTCCTTGTGTGTGTGAAGGGAGAATGCTGGATTGCAGCCGGAGAAGACTGGGCAGACTCCCCGCAGCGCCGCTACCTGAGGGCATCACCAGCCTGTGAGTATTGTGCTGCTGCTGTATACATGGGGCAGCTCAGCCAGGGGGATGTAAACACAGGGCTGCTGGCCGGGCAGCTATATACTGGGATATGTGCTGGGCCTGGTGTGGTATACGGGTATATGGAGATGTGTCCAGCCAAGAGATCTCCATTACTATTGCTGCAGGATCATGTAAACAATGGCTGGACGTGTAGACTGCTCTGAGGTATCTGTATAGAGCGCTGTCACTATCACTATTGATGTGCAGGATGTGACATCTCTGTGGTGACATATATATGTAATATTGTATGTACATTACTCCTGGTGCACACGTTATATACTTATCCATAGACAGAGGGCCAGAGAGTGTCTTTATGTCGTGTGTCAGGCTGGTTTCCATTATATACCTTGTATACGGAGGCCCTCCTATAGTGTACTGGGTTCTCTGTGTTATTGTGTTCTGTCTGGATATACAGAGGCCTATATTAAAGGCATTCCTCAGGAGATCCTACTGGTGTAACCTTGTAATGCTCATTGTAAGTCTGCTGGTTCCCATTTATGTTACAAGACAATGTCAGAATCTTTTTGCTGAACTCTGTTATGCTGATACTCCTGGGACTGTATCAATATATTGGGGGGGGGGTGTCCTCTGTGACTAACATCCAATCAAGGCTGTCAGTGGGAGACACCCCCGCCCCCTACTGGCCACACCCAGATGTCATTGTAGGTTAGGCTGCATGTGTCGTGCATCGGTCACTGAGATGCTGCTAACAAAGTTATAGGTAAAAAATATGCAAATCTAGTCTCCTGGATGGAATTAGGAGAACAGAGTGCACTCTGTACACCACCCTATAGAGGGCAGCATCCTTAACATCATGAACGACTCAGTTATAAAGTCTTTTAATCATAATGTGGATTTAATTTAATACTGATTTAGCAATTAAATCCACATTATGATTAAAAGACTTTATAACTGAGTCGTTCATGATGTTAAGGATGCTGCCCTCTATAGGGTGGTGTACAGAGTGCACTCTGTTCTCCTAATTCCATCCAGGAGACTAGATTTGCATATTTTTTACCCATAATCCCTAGCGGAGCAGGAATGACTTGTAAGTCTCCGTACTGCCTATGTAGGCGAACACTCTCCCTAATGTGGATGAGTGCCCCCATAACAAAGTTATAGTGTAACTAGGGCTGCATTCACATTTGCGCCAGAGTCTTGAAATGACCACCTGAAATTGTTGGATGAAAAAGTTCTGCGCGCACATCTGTCAGACTCCATAAGAGTCAGTGGGGTCCGGTGGGCTCTGTGTGTAACCTCTATTACAGTGAGCTTGGCCAACGCTAGTGTGAACCTAGCCTTACCTGAGATTTGACTGTAACAAGAAGAAAAAAAAAAGGGTTATAGATGTGACTTTCATTGAATCAAGATCCAGCCGTGTTGGATTATTTTTTTTCTCGCACTCATGTCACACTTGCATGATGTCACAGGTTATATTATTTACACTATAGAAAATCATTTTACATAGCCCTGGCTGTATTCAGACTTTCCCAGGAGGAACAGCACATTAAAGATGCCCCAAAGTAAGTTCGTACCGTATATACTCGAGTATAAGCCGAGGCCCCTAATTTTAACACAAAAAACTGGGAAAACTTATTGACTCGAGAATATTTGTGGTTTCCTATACATAAAGCATGATCGCTGTAACATGTAAAGCTGTTGGCTTTGTAAAGTGAATAAGCAACAGCTCAGATCTCTCCTGTGCTGATATTTTACTGCACCCACCGTGTGTATCTGGAGTCCAGTGAATTGTCAGTGCTGGGGACAAGTCTTTTTATTAGTAAATAACGTGTCCCAGTCTCTGCATATAAAATACTCCTGGTGGAGTTAATGTAAGCATGCAGGTATGTAATGTATTATAGGTCGCTAGTATAGAGCGCTTCCCAGGAATCTGCACGCTGTAGGTCTACAGACGATTTAGAGACCGGCCTGGTATTAAGTGTTCATCCAGTAAATTGTCAGCCTGTTAGTAATTCACACCAGAGGAAGCAAAGCCGAGGCCTGTGTCAGTATTCTGGAGACTATTCTGTATCATGGTTGTCTGTATACTGTTTTTATTCTTTTTACATGACCCCTGCCACCAAGGGATGTTTTTGTCTTTTCTTGCATAGTGTGACGTTTGGATGTCATTATCTGCTAGTCAGGGCTATATATATTGTGTGTGTGTGTCTAGTTGTTTGGCCCAAAATTATATAAAGGATATTAGGTAATATTGTGATTTCTCAGTCTCAATCTATTTCTCCCCTCTTGTCTGCAAAGCTTTCTTTTTGAAGCACCACATTTTTGTTGTGATTTATATAACAAAGTATATGGGTGCCGTAAAAGAACTCTGTTGCCAGGACAGCCCACTTGTCACTTGGTGCATTTAGTCTTATCAGTAACTTATGTGTGGCTGTTTATTGCTAACAACAGTCCTAATGGGTGTCCAAAGGGATGACGGCTCTCAGTAGGCGCCAAGGGCATTTGTCCCTTCAGTATGTCTGATCACTGTGTGTCTTCTTTTTTTATGGCATATTCCCTATCTCTATGTCTGAGTTGCATGAATGTAGAGCTGCTGTGTTACTGTCACAAAGCCATGGCTATATCTCTTCCTTGGAAGTAGAGCTGTATCAGTGTTGTCTGTCGTAGATGTCAAAGTGGGATTGGGTTCATCGGTGAGTTATTTATGCAGCTGTTATTGCTAACCAGTAATTTTTTTATAATTTTTTTTTCGTTTTTTTTTAAGACATTTATTCTTGGAAAAGTGCTAGCTATACACGATTGGGGGAGTTATTAAAGGCTTTACGCTACTTTTATTGTAAATGCACGCTATCTGTTTGCCTGATACAAATGGAGGAGGGAATGGTGGGTGAAGTGATTTTGGCCTTATGCTGTAGAAAAATCTCAGATTATGGCACATGCCATATTTTTGCTAAAATGTGCAATTTTTCACAACTTAACCCTTCTCAAAAATGTCGAGAAACAAGAATCTGGAGTCAGAGATGGTAGAGAGTGGTATACCCAAAGCAATTGCAAGCGTTGTGCAGTAAAAGCACACTGACCCCATAGACTATAATGGAGTCTGTATGCTTACCGCGCGTTGCCCGCACGAATCATGTGGACAGGAAAGTGGATTGTGAACTACTTTCCTGTCTGTGTGTTCTGAGCGGAGATCTGGACTCCCCCGGACGGAATAGCAATGCAGATGTGAACGAGCGGTAATACCTAATTTAAGCTTAACTTCACAAAGGCCACATCTTTTGAAGGTGTGGGCAGATTTATAAAAAAAATAAATGCCAAATTATTAAGGCAGTCACTTGAGTGTAATTTTGCACTCGGATGTATTGTCTTTTAAAGCGGCTGTCCAGGGAGTTATAAAGCTCACCAGTGTATTCGCTAAAGTACACCCTGCTCCCCTGGAGACCTATTCATTACTTTTTAGGAGGGCTGCGGGGTTGGCTGGAACTCTGGTATCTCAGTAGAATGGAGTAGGTCATGTGACTCAAAGTCGGAGGGGCTCCAGAGCAAATAGGAACCAGAGTTCTGGTCTGCCCCGTAGCTCTCTGCAAAAGTAAGGAATGCAGCTCTATTGGACTGGGGTAGACATAAGCAATAAATCTGAAACGGTCACTAACCTTTCAGACAACATTCATAGAGCATGTGATTCTGGACCAACGTGTTCTGCACTTTAATAGAGAGATTGACTAGAATAACCCCTCTAAAGTTCCTACCATTAGATGTCTATCTTTTGGCTAATTTGCAGTTGTCTCTTTTGTTACTAAGGAAATATGCCCCCAGATACATTAGATGAGAGAGATAGAAAGACAGTGAGGTGAGGGCGGAAGGTTTTCTATCTTCTCACAGTAAATGCAAAGGAGAGTACCAGAGTCTCTTCACAGCTTGAGGGTCCATTCACACGGAGGAAAATGGTGAGGAGTTTGGTGTGGAATTTCAGCGCTGAAAAAAAGCCTCCCATTGACTTCACTGGGTTCCATTTTCTGCGAAAAGCTTTACAGATTGTGAATAGGTCGCTTTTTTTCCTGTGCCATGAATACATGGTAGATGCTACAATGTATTGTTTACCTGCATGTATCTGCGCTATGTTTGCAGTTTAGTGTTCTTGGATCTTATATTAAGCTCACTTGGGCTTTTTATATCTTTGTTTGCTCTTGTACAGTTACTCCTGGCATGTAAACAAGCCAAACTAGTTATAATGGAGAGGGAGGTGGACTGCTTCTTATTGTACACACTTTTTTTTTTTTTTTGGTAGTTGAAGGCATATTTTTTAGGTGCTTCTATAGCGGTTAGTGTAAAAACATAAAAGATACTTGGATACACTTTTACTTTTAGTGTATTTTTAAACTTGTACTAATATGTGAACCTGAACTAATGATGGACATACAATAAAACATGTATTATTTTCCTAGATCTGTTTAGTCTAGCAGTATATTCAGTTTGACTTAGTGTCTGACTATCGGCCTTGCTCCTTCTCTACACTTCTGGAGACGCCTAGAAATCTTTCAAGTTTTCTTACACGAATCCTCAAAGTTGTCATAATGAATGAATGTTTCTTTATTTGCACAAGCCAGCTATTATTCCTCAGATTGTTTGTCTCAGTAAAGATCAATTCATTCTGAACAGGGTTTGCCTATTATTTATCCTTCAGAAAATCTTCATTTTTTTTCCTATTTTTTTTTCTCTTTGTAGGAGGCCTGCTGGCATTGTGCCATTGACTTTATTTTATAGTAGCTCATAAATGTATGGTATAATCAGATGATTGCATCTTAATTGGTGAAGGAAGAAATCTCAGAAGAAAGCTTTCTCTTACTTAGCTTTTATAGCAATCTGTTTTTATTGAGTTTTCAGAAACCGTGTGTAGAATAATAATGGTGCACATTACTAGAGACACGGAAGCGCTACTATACCAATGTACTCTGTGGTCTCTCGTGGTCCCATTGAAATAAATAGAGCAGGACAGGGGAAAAGACTCATCCATTTTTGTGATCATTAGTTAAGTAGGGATCGGTTGCTAAGATAGGAAATCCCTTTATTTGGAGTTTTAATTTGTGTTTACTTCGTGCAGGTTTTATCCTATATACAGTAGGGCTTATGGATGGATTTCTTGGGTGTCTGTTTAGTTAATTGAATTATAAAGAATGATGATTTATCTTGGGGAATGGCTAATGTCAGTATTGGAGTTGTTAGCATCAAAACGATCAGAAGGTGCATAATGTTGGATAAATTCCATTCCATAAGCTGTCTATGTCACCTAACCCCCCCCCCCCCCTTCCCGAGTAGTATTTTGGAGTACAGTCAGCTGACACCAGGGTCATACTAGTGTCAGCTCCGTTGTTTGCATCTGTCAACAAGAGAGTTGTACCACTAGAACAGCAGTAATACATGGAGCCCGCAGACACCATTGACTATAATGGGGCCTGTTGGGTAGCCGCCATTTTGAAACTGAAATTGACGATGAAAAATATCGTCCGTGCAGGACTTTTTTTCTCTGCTGATTTTCAGCGTTTTTTGCTGCAACCCAAGACTTAAGAGGCCAATCTTACACACATTCCGAACCACTTCTCAAAAGTGGAGAGAGTAATGCAAAATGCTGCAAATGATCTAAATCTCTGATCGGTGAGGGGAGGGGCGCTTCAAGAGCCTTACTGTAGACAACACTATGTAACAAGTGGTTGCTGCAGTCCCGGGATAGTGGATGGGCGCGCTTGGTACTGCAGCTTACGCTGGGTTCACACCAGCGTTCGATCTCCGTTCTCAGGTTTCCGTCTTCTGCATGCAGAAATCCGGCTGTGTGCGCCAGTGAGCATTTTATGTTCTCCGTGGCGAAACCGTTTCTTTTTTTTTTTTAAACCGGACACAGAGGTTATCTATTTTACAACCCCATTTTACTAGAGGTGTCCCCTGAAGATCAGCCGAAGGCAGATGTGATCCAGTGATGGGACCCATAGCCAGTTTTCAGTTTCCCTAGCAGCACCAAAGGGATTAGGAAGCAGTGAATGGTGCCAATGTTAAGTCAAAAGGAATTTTAGCTCAAATAATAAACCTTCCCCAGTGTGCTGGAAGGCCTGTGTGTAAGCATTTGTAGGTTGAAGTTGCTTTACTTTTATGGATATGCTTGAGCAATATGTAAATGTAGTGTGAAATGTAACCTTTCTGCACCCTGGCCACTTTGTTCTTATCCCTTCTTGCTGTATCAGATTCTCACTGGTCCTTGTGATACCCTCTAGCGTTCAGCTCATCTGGCCGGCCCTTGTATTAAGCTTGAGCTGTCTGTAAGAAGCGAATAGTGAAGCCCGATATCTCAGACCAGGTTTAGAGAGAGAAACACATTATCTTGGAGACAAAAAACCCAGTGAGGACTGTAAATCCTTCTAGATCAGTCCATTTCCATTTGGTTGTAGTTAGACGAGTGGTACTGCCAAAGGCCAGATTGTACTAGATCAGGGCCCGACATTGCTAAGCTCTGCTAAGTCAGGACAAATAATGTGGAGTTGCCTAGAATTAGAAGCAGATGTTCCCCTGCCTGTTTTTAGTGCAGTATTTAACACTGTATGGGGTATGTCTGCCTATAATACCCAACGCACGTATGTGCTGTTTATATTATTTCATAGGTTTTATAATGTAGTGATACGTACAGTATATGCAAATTTTTATATGGCGGTTTTCCAGTATGAAAAGTTCTTGAGTAGCAAAGCTACATAAAAATGAGTGGCCTTAAAGAGGACCTTTCACCATATCTGGGCACATGCAGTGTTATATACTGACAGAAAGCTGACAGTGCGCTGAATTCAGCGCACTGTCGGCTTTCCCGATCCGTGCCCGGTGTAAAGCGCTATCGGTCCCGGTACCGTAGCGCTTTACAGTCAGAAGGGCGTTTCTGACCATTAGCCAGGAACGTCCTTCTGCCTCGCGGCGCCAATCGCGCTGTGCTGTGGAGCCGGGCGGAACGCCCCCTCCCTCTCCTGATAATGCTCGTCTACGGACAAGCTGTGTGAGCAGAGGGAGGGGGGAGTTCCTCCCGGCTCCACGGCACAGCGCGATTGGCGCCGCGAGGCAGAAGGACGTTCCTGGCTAATGGTCAGAAACGCCCTTCTGACCATAGAAGAGCTACGGTACCGGGCCGTAAGCTCTTCACACCGGGCACAGATCGGGAAAGCCGACAGTGCGCTGAATTCAGCGCACTGTCAGCTTTCTGGCAGTATATAACACTGCCTGTGCCCAAAAGTGGTGAAAGGTCCTCTTTAAGTAACAGACATCATGCTGGTCTTTGTAGGAGTTTATTTAAGTGATGTTAAAGTGACAACACTTTTGTTGACAGGCTGTGTCGATTTTCTAAGATCAGCTCTGTTTTAGTGAGTACTAAGTAATAGGTGGCCAAACGTTTTTTCTTTGTAAAGCATGTTTTGGATACAAGGTCTTCATTTCTCTAATTTCGGGCGTGTTGGTTGATTTGCTAGGTCAGCGCCAGAGAGTGTTTAGTTATTGAGTTGTAGTAAGTATGTGTTATGTATGTATGTATGTGGATAGTTGTAATCCTCCTATCCTATCCTTCCTATCCTCCTACATCCTAACCTTCCTATCCTACTTCCTTCTTATCCTATCCTATCCTACTTCCTATCCCATCCTTCCTTCCTATCCTATCCTCCTACATATAATAATAATATAATATATAATAATGTTAGTGAAAGTTTGGATGTTTGTTACCCAATCGCGCAAAAATGGCTGAACGGATTTGGATGAAATTTGGCACATAGGTAGATGTGTGGCTTATTTTGGTCCTCCTAGTTAGGAAGCGTTTTTTTAGACCTTGCCGTGCTTTTTGGAGCGTTTTTTTGTAAAGCTTTTGTAAACTCCCGTAACGTGAATGGGCTGCAAAAAATGCGCGTTTTTCTCCTCCCATTCACTTCTATTGCTTTCTTCAGGCGGAAAACGCCTGAAGAAAGGTCATGTTGCTTCTTTTTTCTACTGCTTTTTTCTGCTAGCAGAAAAAAAAAAGCTAGTGGTCTACATAGACCACTATTGTAATGAGGCGGATTTTGAGGCGAAATCTGCTGTCAAAATCCGCCCCTTTGCCCCTGTGTGAACTAGCCCTTAGAAGCCTTTTGCGTGGGCACTGCTCTAGTCATACTGGTTGTGGAAGGGGGATAGAAGTAGCACTCCAGAGGTTTTTGGTCAGGAAAATTCCTGAGGTGTTTTTTTGAAGCGTTTTCCACCTGAAAAAATCAAGTCAATGGGAAGCAGAAAATCCGCCTGGCGTTTTTCCGCCTCCCATTGACTTGCATTGATTTTTTTCAGGTGGAAAACGCCAGAAGAATGGACATGTTACTGCTTTTTCCGCTAGTGGAAAATCTGCTAGTGGTTTTTTTCTGCTAGCCGGGAGGGGGGGGGGGGGGGGGGAGCAGGCTACATAGGACTGTAGGGTGAGGCAGTTTCCTGATCAAAAAACTCTGTGTGAGCTCAGCCTTAGGCCTCTTTCACAAGGGGCACAGGACCGCACATTTTGGTTCCGATTCTGATGCAAGAAGCCGCGTCAGAATAGGACCAAAATGCGAGTGTCGCGGCTTCTGTCATTTGCGGCTTACCCCTCCGGAGTAGGCTCAAATGAATAGGCCTAGTCTGGAGGGTGCTGTTGTGAGATGGATGCTGGGGCTGACTCAGCCGCGGAATCCTGCTGAAGAAAGGGCAGCTCGTTTTTTTTTTTCCGTGAGCTGGAACATACCGTTCATGGAAAAAAGGAAGCTAGTGGTCTACATAGACCTCCATTGTGAGGGGGTGGATTCAGCGTCAGAATCTGCCCCCTCTTGCCTCGTGTGAACGAGCCCTCACTATTGCGATAGGTGCGGTCCCGCCGCTGGGGCCATGTCTGTCGGACAGTTATGGCAGTCAGAAATGTGAGTACATTGACCAGTTCCACGTATTCAGTTAAAAACAACATTGCCCTCTTCAAAAAAAAGTATTAGGCAAACCCTTGAAATGCCGTTACATAGTTCAGGTTTTATTGTGAGGTTAACCATTTCTGCACTGGTATCCTTTATTCTTAACTAGCGCCCCAGGTTACTGCTTGGTGCAGAGAGTTACTTGAGGTGACAATTCTTTAATGTCTGGATTATTGAAACTAATTGTTCTGTTCCTTGCAGCAAATTGCTTGGAATTTTAGTCAATTCTTTGAACATATTTGTCCTCCCTTCCCCCAAGCGCTGAGATGAGCCCAGGCTATGTTAATAGGTTGCCACTTCACCAGTCAGACTTGTGTTGCTATAGGGTTCAAAGGCAAATGGACTCGTGCTGGAATTGCCTATTTGCTTCCTGCCCAGAACGCCTCGGAGACTGCTGAGTATTTTAATTATGGACACATACACCCTTCACAGACATCTGCTTTTAGTTAATCCATAATAAGAGGTTTTTCAGGTATCTGGGCCTGCAGAAGGTTAGGAGCGGCCAGAGTCTGCCAGAAGCTTTGCATTGTTCTTTCTGTCCAGGGTAAATTCACTCTATCATTGCCACACAATTAGTTATTGTTAACCCCATCATGGCGCTTACGTGTCGGCATAGAGCTGCTTTTGCTTCGGTTTGCAGTAGTGAGACCTGTGGCTTAGTAGGGCCCAGGGTCCTGCAATGAATGTTTTATTTGTTCCACGTGAAAAGTAGCTGGTAATTGAAAATATCATGAAAGGAGCAGCCTGGTACATTGCCTCTGGCTCTGCTGTGATATCACGTATCCTGGCTTTTTGATCATAAAGAAGACTTTTCCAGAACTCTTACCATTGCCTTGTCTCAAGTGACTTTCAGATCACGTAGCAGCCATAAGAAACCTGAAGGTCTTGTTTTCTGCTATGGCAATTGCACAGAATGAGATGATGGGTAGTTTGTTTTGAAACAGGAAATGTATTTTGTTACCTCGATTTTTGTAAAGTTTTTAGGCTAAGTTCACATGGACTGAAAAGCTAAAAGAAAGACGGGTGCAGATGGAGCTTATTCTGCGTGTAGTCATAGCGTAAATAAGTTACCGACTCTGACTTTACATTAAAATGAGATATTTTAAATGACAGTTGTATTATATAGTTATTGATATTGCAGAATTCATTAGATGGACATCATATTGTATATTTACTCTCTGAGGGAGTCTTAACGCGCCGCTCAATTTGTCCCAAATACACGTGTAAAAATACACGTGTAAAATTTAGTAAGCCATTGAGTTCAATGGTTTTTTTTTGTTTTTTTTTCGTATAACGCGCGTAATTTTGTGTTATGCGGAAAAAACCCCCATTGAACTCAATGGCTTATTAGATTTTACACGTGTATTTTTACACGTGCATTTGGGACAAATTGAGCGGCGCGTTATTCCATGTGAAGGCTCCCTTAGGAACCCAGTCCAAGGCCAAACCAAAGACTCTTGTGTAAAGGAACTACAATGGCACTCCAAAAGTGTTGGGGCCTGGGCAGGATCCTACACATATAGTCCCATTTTATTGCAGTCCAAACCACAGACTCTCTACATCCTGACTACATGGCCAGTAGTCAGTTAGAAGTAGTAAAGAGCCAGTCATTAAATTCCTAGAACAAATTATGTGTCTAATTAATTATACAATATGATATATCATTAATTAGAGATGAGCGAGTATTATTCGAAACGGCCGTTTAGAATAGAACGCACCCATAGGAATGAATGGAAGCGGCCGGCACATAGAAGGTTAAGCGGCCGGCCGCTGGCAAAGTCTGCGTGCCCTCCGCTTCCATTAATTCCTATGAGTGTGTGCTATTCGAAACTGGAGTTTGGAATAGTACTCACTCATCTCTAATCATTATATATAATTTTATGTCGAAGCAGGAGTCAATAAGGGTATGATCGCACAGTTTTTTTTAATGGAATCTACCTCAGAAAACCCTTTTTTTTTTTTCTTTTTTTTTTTTTCCCCCAGATTAAAAAAAATAAAATAAGTACAGCATGTTGTGATTTGATCTGTTGGGTCAAAAGATTGGATTGTAAACCATATTATGAATCGGGCTAGATTTTGTTGGGATTTTGGCCAAACGTTCCCACAATAGATAGATAGGCTGCAGAGCTGATGCTTAGTGTAATAACTTCTAGAATGATTATTAATGTGACCAAGCCTACACAAATAACACATTATTCCCTCAGATTGCACAATAAGTGATATTGGCCGTTACTGTATCTCCCATTCTATTATATGTCGGGCTCATGCAGACGTGACATTCTATCGACAGAAACTGGAGAGACCCCAAAGATGATGAACATGAAAAAAGGATAGAAAATGTAGTTTTGCCTAAATAAGACCTAAAAATGAAAAGATGATTAGTCTTTGATATTAATAAACCTTTTATATGTGGGGGGTAAACAAAAGGAAAAGAAAGTTGGGCTAGTCTATGATATAAGAAGTACATTTTACAATGACATTCCATAAGGTGACATTTTGCACTGGACATGTCCTAGACCACACTTGTACATAAGATCTCATTGCTGGAACACCATAGCAGAAGACCAGGGACAATTGGATCTAGGACTGGTAACTATGGCTTTTTCTGTTAATCTTGACGTCTGAAGCCGCACTTTACGGAAACACAGCGTTTTTGTTGCAAATTTTGCTGCAGTTTTTTGCGCCAAAGTCAGTAGTGGCTTCAAAAGGAATGGTAAATATAAAGGAAGCTCCTTGATGTTTCCCTTCTGATATGATATATCAGAATATAATATAAATATATAAATAAATATAATCTAAATCTACTCCTGAATTTACTCAAAAAAAAGGAGCCAAATCTGTTTTTCTGCTTGGTGGGGCCTTAGCCCTAAACTTACTTCCTGGTTTTGTGGTGATGTCACTGCACTGGTGGCCGAAACAAACAATCCTGGTGTTGCTATGGCATCTGGAAAGGATCAAGCTCACTACTCCAGCTCCTGCTCTCTATGGGATTGTCACAACCAGTCATGATGAGCGTTCCTTTCTGCGTCCCTGGTATTCTGTTTGTCATGCCACCAGTTGCTCCCATGCCCGCTACTTCTTTCTACCTTAGTATAGTGATTGTATCAGTCACTGAACTGGATGTAGAGAAAGGTGATCCAGGTATGGGAGCGATTGCACATCATGGTCAAGCGCGAAAGGAGAATGGTCCGGCCACCAGTTATATAGTAGAATGGCGGAGACAAGACAACCCTAAGACAATGCAAGTTTTCGAAAGACGTGTTGGACGGCTTGCCGGCAGTCACTTTTAAAACCCATTCATTTGAATGGGTTTTTAAAGCAAAATGCCGGTGTCCGTTTGCCGTTTTTCCGCGGGGAAACAGTTTTTTTTTTTTTTTGCAGACACAAAGTCGGACATGCGGGACTTTGTGTCCATCCAAACAACCGCTTGCAGTGCCAAATGTTGGCCTGTTTTTGGTGGCCTCGTTTTTAAAGTAGATAACGGTAGAAAACCCTTACACTAGAGTTTCTTCTGTTTCAAAAAATGATGCAGATTAAAGTTTGACCACAAGTTCTGTTTTTCATTTGCTTTTAACCATTTTGTCCATGATAGAAGTTGGAGCCATGTTTGATGTGAGTTATTTGTGTTTGCTTCATAACAGATGGCGCTGCAGTTCTCAGTGCTTTGATGTTGCATCTTCTCTCAATATGGATCAACAGTGTTAAATCCCTGTTCTTCAAACTGCATTTTAAAATTTTTGTTGTGAAATATTTCTTGGATGTAGGTCATGGGTGTGGAGGTGCGCCAAATATGCTGGTCATGTTTGTTCACGAAAAAAACAATTGTCAGTTCCTGATTGCAGTGGAGTACATAGGGGGCCTTTACAATTCTAAACACACCCGTTACATGCAGCTTTGTAGTGAATGAGATATTCACAATCCTTTTGACCAATGTGGCAAAAAACTATTGGCTTTCAGTATGTGCTTAAAGGGGCTCTATGAGCAAAATCATGCTGCTAGAGCCCCACATATGCGTGAATAGCCTTTAAAAAGGCTATTCAGGCACCGTAAATGTTATATTAAACTACCCCCCGTTTTAAAATAATACCCTAAAAAAGAATGTGCTCTACTTACCGAACGTGCACGCTGGGCGGGCATTCAGGGTGTGTCTTCATCTTCATCCCCGCCTCTTCTTCCTCCGATGTCCTCTGGCGCTCGCGAACGGACTTTGAAAAAAAAAAAAATGACCTGGGCGCATGCGCAGTAGCTTGCGGCTTCTACTACGGCTACTGCGCATGCGCCCAGGTCATTTTTTTTTTTTTTTTTATCAAAGTCCGTTCGCAAGCGCCGGAGGAGGAAGAAGAGGCGTGGATGAAGATGAAGACACACCCAGCGTGCACGTTCGGTAAGTAGAGCACATTCTTTTTTATGGTGTTATTTTAAAAGGGGGGGGGGGGGTAGTTTAATATAACATTTACGGTGCCTGAATAGCCTTTTTAAAGGCTATTCACGCATATGTGGGCTCTAGCAGCATGATTTTGCTGATAGAGCCCCTTTAAAGGGGTTTTCCGGGTAATATTTAATTTTTTTTTTTATGTTTTATAACAGCATGACAAATGCCAACCTTTGGCATATATAAGTGAAAAGTCAAAGGGGTTTTTCAGCTCTGGAAAAATAAAGTGAATAGGAGCATATTAACATAAGCAAAATGTACGTACCTCTCCACGATCCTCACAACTTTGGTCCACAAAATACCAACAGAGCCTGCTGATAAGTTTTATACCACAAATCTGCAGCAAAATCCACTATGAAAATCAGCAGCAGAAAGTGAGATAAAAATCTATACTCCAGATCAGTTTTTTTTTCTGAAAACCTTTTTAGGATGTAGATTTGTTAAAATTTTATACATCCATATAACACTATAATATAGTGCCCGTTTCCACTTGCAACTCGGCAGGGAAGATGTGCATATACCCTAAAGATGACTTTCTGTCACAGGTTTGACCCTTTATTAAGGCCTGTATTGTGCATAGAATGGCACCTTGGTTGCATTGTGGAGTGAATGACAATTCATGTTATGATGGGTTTAATATTTCATCAGGAGAAACTCTCAGCTGGGAATCGGGGGATATCACATAGATGTAGGGCTGGTTTCATGACATCATCCCTGCCGTTCTGCTTGGTGAAATATTAATGACGTCCCTTCGATTACAGCATATCAATAGGGAATGATGCGAAGGAGGATCAATCCGCTGCTCTCGGCACAATTAGCAGTGGCATTTCATTCTCCTTGCCATATAAACAAACCACATTTGCATTAGTGATGTGTGAAAGCAGGAAATGGCAGGAAGAGGGTGTTTTATTAGGTGAGTGAGAGGAAGAAGAAATCCCTGGTCACAAATGTGACTCGCATACACTGCTGCATAGAGAGTAAATGTACTGTCCATTTCCTACTGTCTTATAAGTAGTTCACCCCAACATCCCCCCCCCAAAAAAAAAAAAAAAAAAAAAAATTGTGAACATTTTTTTTTTTTTTTAGTAATGATGTAATGGTTGGAATTAACCTTAGATTTAAGTTGGGGTCTTCTGTTAGGTGAAGTTTACGCATGAGGTAACATGGCTCATGGTGACTTACATCCTACATTCAGATATAGAACCTGGTGAAAATAACATATACACATAGCTTATTATGAAGTCGTCTGAAAAGGCAGGGAGATGTGAAATCTTTTTATGTGCTACAAGTGACTGATATGCACCTTTTTGTTTTGTCTTTTTAGGGAGATCAGCCACAACTGGTTGACTTTGTCCAACAGCAGCCTGGTGCCTGAATTGTACTCTCTGCAGGAAGTGTAAGTTCAATATCCATTTATTTTTCAGCAGTACAGGTCTGGGGAAAAGTGTAACACAAGAATGTGTTCTGACAATCCAGAAAAACAGTCACTGAGGCTCTGTTTAAACTAGTGATATTGCTTCTGTATATAACAGAGCTGTGGCACTTATGTCAAGCGGACCCGAAGAACGGAATCCCAAACGCTAGTGTGAACCTTGCGTAACCTATGTGGACTAAAATAATATATGTGCAGTATTTGTAAGCTTTATACCTGCAATTTTGTTTGGACTGAACAAATTTGATCCAGAACTTCTGTTATACCCTGGCTTCTTCAGGGGTCTTTGTTACACTAATCATAGGCCCCTGTGGTTCCTGACATCATTCAGGAGACATTAAAGAGGACTTTTCATGTCCTTGGGCACATGCGGTTTTATACACTGCTAGAAAACCGACAGGGTGCTGAATTCAGCTTTCCCATTATGTGTCCCGGGGCTGGAGATGTCTGTGCTGTTATAACGGCAACAAGCTCAGCCCATTGTCAGAAGGGCGTTTCTGACAGTCTAGCTGAGGAAAGCCCCTCCTAACAGTACTCGTCCATAGCACTGTACTGTCATAGGGAACAGACAAAATGAATTGATAGAAGGATCCGCTCTACCAGGAATATTTCTTTAAAAAATAACTTTTAATCCATAATGATTAAAAAACACTCCATAGACAGGAACAAAAGTGCAAAAGTAGGAAAAAAGTGATTAAAACCGCATAGGTTTCATTGTGTCATAGGGAACCTTCCTTACCACCCAGTGATGACACTAAGCTGTGAGGAATGCCCTCCCCCCTGACTAGCCCATAGACTAGTACTGGGGGGGGGGAGGCCTTACCTGAGGACTAAGAACCACACCAGAGCCCAGGAGATGTGCATAACACTGTTTTTTTGTTTTTTTGGGGTGGGGGGTGGGGTTGTATGTTTCGTCAGCAAATACCAATGCTGTTATTTTTTGGGGGGTTTGGGGGTCCTAGACTACAATCCATTTTGCAATATGGGTGTGGCCTAAAATTACCATCATTTGTTATCTAGGTAAAAGGCCATAATCACCCAGCCCTTCATGTGAATATAAGAAACTTTGTACTATGTTTTTTAAGGATTTAGTTTCCTTCTACAATTCCCTTTTTTACATTTTAGTTTATGGAGAGGGGAGAGGGAGAAGAAGGAAGCTTGAAAACATCCACAATCACGCATTGTATGCTGCCATACACTGTACTATTATTTAATGCTACTGCAGAATTCTAAGTTGCCAATGCACATAATCGGGCAATAAACAAACTTCTTCTTCCTGTCCATAGAGTTGTGTGTGTAACCCGCGTACAGATAAGATTCTATGGAAACAAACAGGCTGAAGGAAAAACGTGGAAAAGGAGACAGATTTGTTTGAGAGATTTTCTTATTCACCTGTACTATTCATTTATGCATAGTAGATTTATAATTGGAGGTACACTTTACTGTAGAGCCTGTTTGGTACGTGTTTGCTTTTTTCGTCAAACAAATTAATATTATTGGTTTACTTTAGGAAAATGAACTACAATGAGTTAACAGCAATTCCTCACCTTGGCGAACCAACAGCTAACATCACACTTCTCTCATTGTAAGTATAACCCCTTTTTTATGCTTATACATTATAGGATTTCTAAATAGTTGAATATCTGCAGAATGCCCTCAGATCCACAACAGAGAAATCATATTCCCTTATACTTTCATTTGTTGGAGATTTTTGGTGCAGAACTTGGTGAGAAAGCCATAGCTTCAATACTCGCCCTTATGAAGCAGTCGGCTTTCTTTGTAAGATATTTTAAGTGATGGAAGAAATTTCCAGAATAGTATACAAACGGCTTGTTATAGCATGCTGTCTGTCTCTTTCTCAGTAGGTCAGTAGCTTTGTAGGAACTCATGTAAGAATGTTTGTATAATTGACTTATATTGACTTAAGTTTATGTTGTGTTTTTTTTTTCCACCAGAGTACATAATAAAATAACTGAATTGAATGGAGATTTGCTGCAGCAGTATCTTTCACTGGAAACCTTAGATTTAAGCTCCAATCTGCTTACTGAAATAAAAAGCACATTCTTCCCAAGGATTCCTCTAAAGCATTTGTAAGTGTGTTGTTTTTACATTTTTTTTTTTCTTTTATGTTCTGTTTGTCCATACTTGGGATATAGTTCTAACTAAGATTGGGCTGTACAAGCAAGAAACATGTATGCAATATTTTGAAGAAAATTTTTTCTAAGGTGACCCGTCCGTTCTGAGGGCGAAGTATAATGGAGGGATAGAAGCTGAGCTTGTTTTCAGTAGAATGAAACCCTCTGCTTTATAGCCCCATTGTATCTGAGACTGATCAGTGAGTAAACCCATGGCGGAAAGCAAAGAGGGTTCGCTGTATTGGTGTCTACGCAGGAAGGTATCGATTGGTAGAATTAGCAGGACTCTGACTGTCTCTCCTAGGAGTCCTGTCAGTCTTTTTATTTTTACTCCATATCACTTAAACCTATATAACTGTGAGCTCAGGTTCTCCCCATCTGTGATATCCTGCACTAAGGGCAGCAGAAATCGTTTAACAGGTTTGCATTACTACATGACCCAGTTTATCCAGTCTATTTCATTAACTTGGTAAATAAAAGGAAATTTACACCACAGACAGATGGCACACTGGTTAAACAGGATGTGTCATCAGAAATGATCGATTTGTTTTAATTAAGTTTTAAAACAAGTCAAACATTTTAAGACAATGGGGGCATAGTTATGAAAACTTAGTTTCCAAAGTAACCAATTGCAGCCCAACTTTTATTTCATATATTATTTCGTATAGTTTTATTTCATATGAGAGAAAAGCTGAGCTGCGTTTGGTTGCAATGGGTAGCTAAGACAGTTTCTCTTTAAAGAGGACCTTTCATGGGTTTGGAGCAGGCAGTTCTATATACTGCTTTCCCGATCTGTGCCCCGGGTAAAGAGCTATCGGTCCCGGTACCGTAGCTCTTTACAGTCAGAAGGGCGTTCCTGACGGTCTGTCAGTAACGTCCTTCTCCACAGCAGCGCCTATCGCGCTGTACAGTGTGAGCGGGGAGGAATGCCCCCTCCCCTCCTGATAATACTCGTCTATGGGCGAGCACTGTGAGCAGAGGGAGGGGGTGTTCCTCCCCGCTCACACTGTACAGCGCCATAGGCGCTGCTGTGGAGAAGGACGTTCCTGACAGACTGTCAGGAACGCCCTTCTAACTGTAAAGAGCTACGGAACCGGGACCGATAGCTCTTTAACCGGGGCACAGATCGGGAAAGCCGACAATGCTCTGAATTCCGCGCACTGTCTGCTTTCCAGCAGTATATAGAACAGCCTGTGCCCAAATCCATGAAAGGTCCTCTTTAAGTAGGACCCTTCATGTTCTCCTGCACATGCGGTTTTATACACTGCTAGAAAGCTGACAGTGCGCTGAATTCAGAGCACTGTTGTCTTTCCCATTATGTGCCCCTGGCTGGAGAGAACCGTTAGTTTTAGCACTGATCTCTGCCCACTGTCAGAAGGGCATTGACAGTCTAGCTGGGCTGTGAGGAGCAATCGTCCATAGACTTGTACTGGCATTCCTCAACGTCACTCCTGTGCGGGAAGGAATGTCCCCTCTGATCATACAGGGCTTATGGACAAGTACCGTCAGGAACGCCCTTCTGACGTTGGGCAGAGATTGATGCCGAAACTAACGGCACCGATATCTCCAGCCCTGGGGCACATAATGGCAAAGCCAACAGTGCGCTGAATTCAGCGCACTATCTGCTTTCTAGCGGTATATAAAATCACATGTGCATGAGGATATGAAAGGTCCTCTTTAAGACCAATTTTATATATCTGTGCCAAAATTAATTTTCCAGGTCAATATCTATATTTTAATAATATCCTAAAATCCACCAGTTTTAATTCTGTCCATTTAGCCTAATAGGCTGGCTCTTGTTCTGTAGGGGATTAACTTTATTCACTGACAGGCTACACATCTCAGTATGAGGCAGAAAGCCTAATATTACAGCATCCCCTTACTTCCCCTGCTGACGACATATGAATGGATATACTGAAAATATAGGTAAAAGAGCTTGAATGATTTTTCCAACAAGGAAATACAAGCGATGCTTAGTGGTGTGCTGACAGAGGGAAGGGAAAGGAAAAGCAAATAGAAGTTTGTTTTTATATGAAAAAACAAGACCTAGTGATCATCTCAGCTTGTTCTACCAGTGCAGTAAAGTAGATGCTTGAGCAGAAATAGAAAATAATCTCTTTCAAATCTCGGCATGGGTTAAATATTTTGTCTGAAGAATAGATTTTGAAGAACACTAAACGCACAAACCTGACCATCATTGCCAGGTCTGTATACCTATAGCTGTTATTCTAGGCCTTGCTGCTAACTGTAGTACTAAAGGCCTGCAGAAAGCTTTAGTGTGCTATGTGTGATCATCCAGCCACAAAACTGTCAGCACATAAATCTGGGCTGGGGCCTCATCCAGGTTGTGATTCCTCCTGTGAGCAGGACGGAAGGAAGACCAGAGGAAAGATTTCCATCTCGCAGCATCAGTAAACTACAAGTTACTTAGAACTCGGTGCCCAGCTGGTTTCCGTAAAGTTTTGCTTATGATGTGTATGTGCGTTTAACAAAAAAAGGAAAGAGTTGAGCAAACTTGGTTTCTTCTTTTCCCTAGAGTAGCCATTCCAATGTAATAGGTGCTTGTTTATCCCACCTCGTGGCAAGGCGACATATATAAACATTTTGGAAAGTTCATGTGTCTCTTCAGAAGGGTCATCATTTTAGTTTTTGATAATAGAGGAACACATGTTCCTCATCTCCCTTATTGCCATGCTCAATTTACTAAAGAAGATTGACATGATGATTCTTTTCCTATAGAAGACATAACAAGGATGTCACACCCTTAGAAAGTATGGGCCTACTCTAAGTGAAGACCTTCATGATAGTCTCTTTACTTCTAATCTCCCTTTTCTCCTAAACAAAGCCTTTCTGTGTCAGTGAAGCACGAGGGGAGTCTCTCTGTAGTATGTGTCTGACCTCATCTGTCAACTAGTTGAGGTCCTGGCAGTGTTTTATTGCTTGTTAAATATGACAAGCAATGTCTTAAAAAAAAAAAAGATTGTTGTCTTTTGATATATGTAAAATATATCAAAATATATCAAAAGACAATAATGTTGGTGGTTGCAGTAAATAAGCTCGGCCTCTTCTTCTTCCTCCGCATCAGCCGTGACAAAGAAAGATGCTGGCTAAAGGGGGGTTCACATCTTCGCCCCGGTCTCCGCTTTCAGTTTCCATCTTCTGCCGACAGGAGGCGTAAACCCGGCAGACCGTGTCCGCCCGTTTTATGGTCTCTGCAGCAAAACCTTTTTTTTTTTTTTAACCGGGTTTTTTTGGTCAGGATTTTGAGGCCGTATCCGCCTCAAAGTCTTGACCAAAAAGACGACTCCCATCGAAATCAATGGGGGCCGGTCAGTTCTTTTTTCCAGGAGCCGTGTGTTTCCGACTCCTGGAAAAAGAAGTGACATGCTCATTCTTTCAGGCGGATTTTCCTCGCGACATTTACCTGAAGACAATCCCTCCCGACTAGGCCCTGCATCCAGTCGCAGCTACCCGTATTTTGGTCCAGAACCTGAGGCGGCCTCCGCCTCTAGTTCCGGACCAAAAAACCCCGTTTGAACTTACCCATAAACGCTCACGGGCGGACACTTTGCAAACCCATTCAAATTAATCGCTTTGAAAAAATGACTGCCGGTTTCCGTCTCCTGTCCAGTTTCTTTGGCAGAAGACGGAAACTGAAAGCGAAAACTGGGGCGCAGGTGTGAACCCACCCTTAGCTGTTGTGCTAAACCGTACAGCCAGACCCTTTCAATACATCATAAGTCAATGTGAGAACTAAGCTGGTAGTATGGGAAGACATTCTGGCACAAAGTATACCATCTAGTGCAGTCTTTATCCTTGACAACTCCTGTAAAGATGTATTCCTAACTTGGATATTTATGCCATATCCTAGAGAATCGTGAGCACAACTACCTGATTGGTGGGGCAGAATAAATGAAGAGGGTGATGTAAATGTTTAAGGTGCAAATACTCTAGTAATGTTATTGAGTCCTTTTCTAGACCAGCTTTAAACGTTCACTTTTTCTCTTTTCTAGGAATCTGAGCAACAATAGAGTTACAACTCTGGAAGTTGGTTCATTTGATAACTTAGCTGGATCATTAACTGTATTGAAGCTGAACAGGAACAAGATCAGTGTGATTCAGCCGAAAAGTCTGAAACTGCCAATACTGCAACACCTGTAAGTGCACAGGCTTCAGCTGTTTTATGTTTGGAGGGCTTTGGCTCACCTCCCATAGTGATCAGTCATTTGGGAGACTGTCAGGCCTAATGAACAGTGGTAGGACATACAGTTCTTGCATAGGAAGAAAAGCCCTGGCCTGCAGCTCTCTGTGCTAATGACTTCATATTTTACATTGATATCAACTTATTGCAAATCATTTACAGCATGTAAGTGTGTGCAACTGCACCAGGGTAGTGTAAACAGGCAAAAGCAACCCACTGAAGAGGCAAAGGCAGTCTGTTATGGCCTGTGCTTTATTCCCTGCTACCTTATAAGTATTTATATAATGCAGTAATGCTTTCTGTATTAAAGTCCTGAACTCCTGTTATTTGGTTACCAGGAAGATACAAGAGTTTTTGGATTTAAGGAGCTGTCTACAAATTATTGCAAAGTTGCCAAAAGTCTCTTATGACCCTTTAAGGGCTAGTTCACACGTGGGCAAAGGGGAGGTTTTTGACAGCGGAATTCGCTTCAAAAACCTCTCCTTTAACATGGTGGTCTATGTAGACCACTAGCTTTTTTTTTCCTCCTAGCGTTTTCTGCCTGAAGAAGCGACATGACCTTTCTTCAGGCGGAAAACGCCTGAAGAATTGCATAGAAGTGAATGGGAGGCGAAAACCGCGCGGTAAAAAACCGCGCGTTTTTTTGCACACAAAACCGCGCGTTTTTTTGCAAAAAAACTCGCGGTTTTCGCCTGCAGTTTCTATAGCACATATAGGAAAAAAAAAACCTAGCGAAAACCGCTAGCGAAAACCACGTCAAAAACCTCGTCAAAAACCGCGTGGAATGCAAAAAACAGCGTCAAAAAAACTCCTCGAGGTTTTTTACCTCGCACAAATAAGCTAGGCGGTTTTCACGTGTGAACTGACCCTAAAAAAAAAAAAAAAAAAAAAAAATGTTAGGAAAGTAAAAATTATTTAAAAATGACCATGGATCTGAAGTGGTTAATCTATAGGTAGTATTTGTGGCTAGCTTGGGGTATTGGGGTATAGTGTGTCCTGTATTTACCTGGCTGTTATTATAGTTGGTTGGGGGGTGTCATAGTTTGCATGATATGATTTCCAGTTAATGCTTTGTCATGTGTTCTCCCCCTTATTTTAACTTGACAGTGAACTGAGACGTAATCGAATTCAAATTGTAGAGAGTCTGACTTTTCAAGGACTGGACTCTCTTAAATCGCTAAAAATGCAAAGAAATGGAATCAGCAGACTAATGGATGGTGCTTTTTTTGGGTTGGACAATATGGAACAGCTGTAAGTCATTCGTTTTCCTTAGATTTTAGCATGCAATAGCAAATGGAGAAATTTTTTCTAAGCTAAATCGTTGACCCTGGCCTACATAATTCTAAACACAAAATAAATGTGTTTTTTTTTTTTTTTTTGTCTGTTGTATAAGTGCTAGTTCACATGGGGCAAAATGGTCAGGATTTTGACGCAGAATCTGCGTCAAAATCCTGCTAAAAAAAAACACCTCCCATTGAAATCAATGGGAGCTGGTCATTTCCTTTTTCTCCGAGCAGTTTCTTCCCGCTCGCGGAAAAAAGAAGCGAGCCGCCGTTTCTTCAGGCGGATTCCGCGGTTGATTTAGCCGCGGCGTCCGCCTCACGACACCACCCTCTGGACTAGGCCTAATCCGGAGCTTAAAGCCACAATGGAATGTGTTCACACAGAACCCCGTATGAACCAGCCTTAAGCGGACACAATAATGAATTTTACAGTTTCTGATAAAATATTTAATTAAAGCTCAGCCAGCATCACCGGAAAATGAGAGAATGTGCCTGGGGCGGTCAGATGACCGTAAATATACATTTTTGATAAAATAGCTAGAAGTTAGATGGGGAAGGGTGTTTAATGTTAGTGTCTTTTTATCCTGGACAATCCCTTTAACTTCTATGGAACTGACACAAATCCAAGGCATGTGAAGACAGAGCATGCATACCAGCACTCTGGGATACTTTTAAGACCCTTATTCTCCTCATCCCAGTGATCAGACCTATCCATACAAGGCTGGTTGGCCTATAACTCTATTATATTAATTGATGCATTGTTCGCTAATATACTTTTATCTCGCTATTCTACATTGTTCATAGTAGAATTGGGATCAGAATTCCAGTTGACCTTTTGCTACATCAGCAGATTGAATGCAGTAAATATGGTTATCTACAACCTATTCTGTCCTTTGTTTAACATTAACTGTTCTGATTTTCTCCCATACAGTGAGTTAGAATACAATAATGTCACAGACATTAACAAAGGCTGGCTGTATGGACTGCGATCCCTACAGCAGCTTTACATGAGTCAAAATGCAGTCAACAGGATCAGCCCAGATGCGTGGGAGTTCTGCCAGAATCTCTTGGATCTGTAAGTGTTCAAGTGCATTCCTCTCTATATGTGTTATTTGTGAGCTATTATGCAAGATTCGTACTAGCTCTGGTATTTTTCTTTACTGCATCTGGGTACCATCCATGCTTACCCATAAGAAAAGCTTAGATTTTTATTATTCCACTGGGTAATTGTTGGGAATTGACCTCTCCATATCATGTGGTCAAGCATTTATTTTAAAGGGGTGGTTCCATCCCTCTTTGTATGGAGATTTGATATGGAGAAGTGAAATATAAGGGGATGATTATAGCCATTGCAACGTTTTTTTTTTTGTTGCAGATTTTCTGCAGTTTATTGAGCCAAGTCAGCAGTGGCTTGAAATGCAGTGAGAAATATAAATATAATATAATACTTCTCCTTTCTGTTAAATATACTCCTGACTGGGGGCAACACAGTGGCTCTGTTCTCTCCGTGCTTGCGTGGATTTCCTCCCATTTTACAAAGACATATTGATAGGCCAAAAAACACACACACTCCTGACTGGCTAAAAAATAAATACAGCAAAATCTGCAACAAAAAAACGTGTGGGGCCTTAAACTTAAAGATATATTTATATACCTATATCATGTCTCTCTATATATACACACTCATTGATTTAAAAAAAAAAAAAAAAAAATTCCTAGATTTATTGCCATTTTAGTATTTATGGGACCAATTGGGATGCCAGCTTTGGCAACCAATGAGTGCATACGATCTACAGGCCCAGCTATGGGAAAATGTGTATGATAAACCTGCAACCTGTATTCCCAGCCGTATCTCATCTTTTATCTAGGCTAGAGGCAACACAGGGTATAAAGGCCTCCTTTTATTATAGAGATAGATAGATAGATAGATAGATAGATAGATAGATAGATAGATAGATAGATATGAGAAAGAGATAAGATTTCTACATATAGTTCTAGCATCATAATATGATGCACATGAGTACACAATTTTCCTTTTTTTCTGCAGTGTTCTGCTTTTTAATCTTATTTTCTTCTAATATTAAGGGACATATTCCAATCATAACACTTTTGGGGATTAGGAAATTGCATTTTGTGTAAAGTGTCTACAAATGGAGACTTCCTTTTAAATAGGAAATGTATGTGTGTAAATACCCTGTATTGCTGTTTACTGTTGTAAAGGGCCAAATCAGAAATGTGCCAGTATTATTTCAGCTTGTTCCTGCTATCTCATGGTTTGTCTCTTTTTCCCTTCTCCTTTCCCCAGAGACTTGTCATACAATCAGCTGAACCGTTTGGATGAGTTTGCATTTGTTGGACTTGGCTCGCTGGAAAAATTAAACCTAGGGGATAACAGAATAAATCATATTGCTGAAGGTGTATTTAAGGGACTTGCAAACCTTGTGACATTGTAAGTGGAATTTTTTTTTGCCCATTGCATTAGCTACAGTTAAGAATGTATTTACTGTTATGAGTCAAGAGGTTTTCTAGAGTAGAATATTAGTAAATTATTAGGCGGTAGGGTTCTATTAATGTTCTTATCTTTGTGCACTATTTTCCGTTTTCAGTTTTAGACTATAATAATTTTACCTTTACTATATTAAACCTATCTTCCCCAATATTGTTTCCCATACTCTTCACTACTGTAGGCAACAGAACTGGCCCCCATTCTTCAGTATCGTTTACACCTCTTCTAATCCTTCCCAGGAGTCACAGCTTCCTGTATTGTGCATTGGCACCTAGTGATGAAGGACTGGTAGCAAAACCCAGTCTTAAGGGCTTTTCTACTAATTCAATTTCTGTCCAGGCCTGCGTTTTAAAAGCATCATCTTAAAAAGTAACGAAAGCAAATTACTGTATGTAGATGCATAACCTTCAAGGAAAACTGAGGGTTAGCGTTGGCAATAAACTGATGTAGCTTTGCCACGGATAATCACTATTTTTCATACATACTCAATTACTTTATGAATTTGTCAGATTTCATATCCTGTTACCTGTCTTTGTGTGTACCTGTCTTCAGTGTCATAGAATACAAGGCCCTTTCAAAAGTAATGCCACAGTCTCAAGCTTACAGTGCATTGCAATAAATATATATGCACACAAAGGTAGACTTAGACTGAGTTCACATCTGTGTTGGAGACTCCATTTGGAGTTTCTTTCACTCTGTTCATTGGAAATAGCTGAAAGAAAAAAAAATGGACCTATCAACTCATTTGTGAATGATCTTTGATTACATCATTATTTTATGTCCTCTTTATACAATGCAGAGGGTCAGTAACTTGTCTCATTCCAACTGTTATAGAACCACAACTTCCAGCATACATGTGTCCTTTGGCAGTTCTTGGAACTCAAAATTGAGAAGAGTAGGAGGTGAAATACCTCTAGTTGTTGACCCCTGATATAACTCCCCCCCCCCCCCCCCCAATAATGATAGGGCTGTCCATCCGCAGGATTTTCCTTTTAAAGCAGGTGTCACTGTCCCTCAGACCATTGGAAGGTCGAAAAATAGTTTAAATAAAACTATGAACAAATTCCTCCCCACACAGTATTAAATGCTCCTCAGAAGCACTCCCTCCCTACATGGTATTAAATGCTCCACAGCAGCCCCTCCCCACACAGTATTAAATGCTACACGGTAGCCCTCCTTCCCAACACTGTATTAAATGCTCTAAAGTAGCCCCCCCCTCCCTACACAGTATTAAATGCTCCACAGTAGCCCTCCTCCCCACACAGTATTAAATACTCCACAGTGCACTTCCCCACAATATTAAATGCTCCACAGTAGCCCCACTCCCCCACACAATATTAAATGCTCCACAGTAGCCCCACTCCCCCACACAATATTAAATGCTCCACAATAGCCCCCCCCCCACACACATAAACACACACAATTATACTTACCTAAAGTCCCATGAAGAGCCGCTTGGCGTCATCCTCCTTCAGACTTCAGGTGCTGATGACTTGCCTCATTGTGCTGGTGTAGTGTAGGCAGTGTTTGCCTGGACTGTGGCCTACACTTACAGCTGAAAGAAGGGATTGCTCACTAATGGGGAATCCTACTTTGAGGACCCCTGCTTTAAAATATAGCAGTAAATGGTCTTTATTCACTACCCAGAGCCAAAACCCTTTCATGACAGCCTATGCAGCAAGCCTGGTTCTGCCTGGTTCTTGGTCATGCCAAGAAACCAAACAATTTGTTATAAGACTACCTATGGTTTATTTATTCATATTCTATTTGCTCAGCCTGTGGTGGTTATCTTCCCAATACTTCACCCCCCTACATCCCCCTCTTTCCACTTTAGCTGAGAAAGATGGCTGAATGCATTCATATTCTGTTAACCTTTGTGCAACCTCTCTAATGCAATAATTAAATCCAGTCTCGGAGAGTTAGAGCCTCATGAAAGGGAACAAGAATACATTAATTAGGACCTTTTTTTGGCGCAAGAAGGGCGTAACGACAAATGACAGGCAGACTATGCAGTTCAGGGTCAGCCGTTGTTCACAAGCAGGAGGGCCATGGTGAATAATGAGGCTCCGATCACTGATGAGTAACCAAGCATGAAGCAAGGAACCTTCATACAAGGAAGTGGATGTTATCTATCCCCTACACACAGCATCTAGTATAGCACTCCAAAGGCTGAGAAAAATAACTACTTTGTTAAAATATATCCATTTAATACTGAAACTTGCTTAATGTGATGGGATCCTCTCCCAACTTGTGCCATCCTGTATTCTCTATTCTATTATCCAACTCCGAAAGGTGAAGAGGCACAAAACCTTCAGAAAAATAAAAAACTTGCAACCACTGGAAGTCTTCAGGGTTTACTGTGTACTTCTGAAACAAAAAAAATGTTTATAGAAATCCTGAAGAGACCTCATGGGTTACATTCAGGGTCTTTTTTTGGCTGTAAAATAGCTGAAGAGGTAGGACTTTTATCTCCACCAGATCCAGTTCTTTGCATCCTTCAATAGGGGCCATTCCATTTATTCTATTGCAGATGGATTTTTTTTTTCTCGAACCCCCCCACCTTTCCTGAGCAATCGTCACTGTTTCAGCACAATAGATTAGGCTGTCAAACGGCTGATAAACTGTGACCGCCCACCTGACACTGTAATTAGCATGATTGTTCAGGAACAGTGGAGGACAGAGAAAGAAAATCCAGTTATGTCAAAATGTTTGGAGGGGAACCCATTGAAGGATGAACAGAGTTGGGAAAGGGTCTTCTTCATTACTCTGTTCTGTAGCAGATTAAACTGCGGGGGGAGGAGGTCTCCTGTTGTAGCCAGTTGTCTTACAATCAGGCACAGGATACTGAGGAGGAGGGAAGGAGATGGCTTAAGCAGGTTTCCCCATCTCCCTGTTTTGGGGGTGTGTGATCTTAATAAATATTAACTTTAGGGTCTATCGTTTCTATTGGGAAATACTTTGTCACCACCACCTAAAATCCCCTTGTTTGCCATCGGTCTGCAAGCTGCAGGTTTTTTTTTAGTGCTGGTAATTTATATGTAGGCAGCCCTATTATCTTTATGGCAGTCTTAAGTAGTATGTCAGCATGTGGCCCTAAAGAGTGTTTCCACCTAAAAGCATCAAATTTTCTGTTTTAGTGTTTATGCTTCGGTTGGCTTGTCTACATTTTACAGTAGGTTGGTAAAACAGAACCCATTGACCCTACTTAAAGGGAACATGATGCCATAGGCATGCAGGAAGAACTAAATAGATATATAAATAGCCTTTAAGGTTGGTGCTAGCCACTGGGTTTAACAAAAAAACCAAAACCTTCACCAAAGACCAAATGGAAATAAGTGAAGAAGCAGCACTCCAAATAAACAATCCAGCTGAGTATTTTTGCCCATGAAGGCAGTGAGGGGTGTTGGGACACAGGGACCCTCCCGCTATGGGATGTGTGTTTAAGGTAATATGGATTGATGTGGTGCTATGTCAGGCTGGTTTGTGATGAGGTCATTAATTAATCATGTACTTTATATATATTTTATGTTATGTACTTTATTTTCTCTCTGCACTTTACACTTGTGTATGAATTGCAGTCAAGTTGGCTTGCATAATTTATTAGTACTTCACATGACACATGGATTTTCTCACTTTTATTACTTAATATAATTGCACTTTCATTGTTGCTCTATTTATATGTGGATGTTGTTGGCACTCATTGCTTGAAAATGCCTTAATGGAGATGGTGAAATGTCGCTGTGAACTATGGGAGGGGGATAGAGAGAGGGAATCCAACTGTGCTAGAATCTGTTGAGCAGCACCTATTGAATGACGCAGAGAGTTGGATGTGGTGAAATGTCACCTTTATAATAATCTATTTGTCCTGTTGTAGGTGAAGTTAAGGGGGAGGGCAGCTCCCTTTGTGGCCAGTTGTCTTACAGTCAGGCACAGGATACTGAGGGGTGGAGGACATGGTTGAACTCCTGACGCACGCACACACACACATATATAATTTTAACAGTGAGAGAGAGAATATCAAAAATAAAATCCAGAAAATCACATTATATAAATTTTATACATTTTATTTGCGTTTTGCATAGAGAAAAAAAGTATTTGATCCCTCTGGCAAACAAGACTTAATACTTGGTGGCAAAACCCTTTTTGGCAAGCACTGCAGTCAGACATTATTATTATTATTATTATTATTATTATTATTATTATTATTATTATTATTATTATTATTATTATTATTATTATTATTATTTATTTATTTTTTTAAATGAAAGGTTGATGATGTTTGTGCACATGTCAGGAGGAATTTTGGTCCGCTCCTCATGGTAACCTGGAGCTTCAGCTCCCTCCATGAGTTTTCTATGGGATTAAAGTCCAGAGACTGTCTAGGCCACTCCATGACCTTAATGTGCTGCTTTTTGAGCCACTCCTTTGTTGTCTTGGCTGTATGTTTTGGGTCATTGTCCTGCTGGAAGACCCAGCCACGACCCACTTTTAATGTCCTGGTTTAGGGAAGGGTGCTTTACACTCAGGATTTTATGGTACGTGGCTCCATCCAATCTCCCATTGATGCATTGGTGAAATAGTCCTGCACCCTTAGCAAAGAAATACCCTCAAAACATAATGTTTCCACCTCCATGCTTGACAGTGGGGACGGTGTTCTTTGGGTCATAGGCAGCATTTCTCTTCCTCCAAACACGGCGAGTTGAGTTAATGTCAAAGAGCTCAATTTTTGTCTCATCTGACCACAGCACCTTCTCCAAATCACTCTCAGAATCATCCACATTGGTCAGATGAGACAAAAATTGAGCTCATGTTTTTTCACTTTCCCCAGTAATACATTTTAAGAGTGTATAAAATAGTGTATAAAGCTGTTCTATTTTATTCAGAAGAATCCTAGGGAAAAACTGAGTGCTATGAAATATCTCACAATGCCAGTGTGACTAAAGCCGTAGATGATTTTATTTGGTGTATATACTTAAAAAATTTGCGAGCCTTTGCTGGTATTGATTAAATATCTGCTCAATATAGGGACCTGCGGAACAATGAAATCTCCTGGGCTATAGAAGATTCCACTGAAGCGTTTGCTGGTCTTTCCAAGCTACATGTACTGTAAGTAGCAAATACCCCATGAGGCAGTTATATTTGTTATGTCAGTCGTAATCCTGTACTACACTGAAGTAAAAAAAAAAAGTAAAATGTACTAAATTTATTAAGAGGTGTATCTTGTGCTTGTCCACTTGCCAGAAAAACAAATCTATGCCTGTTATGTGCATGTATGCATAATTTACCACAATATCTGGGGTAAATTCTGTTAAATTATTTGGGCCAAACACTTGATAAATTGCTTCAAAAGTCTTTTTGCAGAGAGCACCTGATGCTGGGTTCACACTAGCGTTTGGCACTCCGTATTAGGTTTCTGTCTTCTGCCAGCAGAAGACGGAAACCTGTCTTGCCAAGTCCGGCCGTAAGTGCTGGTGAGCGTTTGAGCTCTCCGCGGGGAAATCGTTTTTTTTTTAAACCGGACACAGAGTACTGCATGTCCAACTCTGTGTCCGGTTAAAAAATAAACTGTTTTGCCACGGAGAGCATAAAACACTCACCGGCACTCACAGCCGGACACTTTTCAAACCCATTCAAATTAATGGGTTTGAAAAATGACTGCAGGTTTCCGTCTCCTGCCATGTTTTTTGCAGGAAACGGAAACCTGCGGAACGGAGTCCTGGGTGCAGATGTGAATGAACCCTTAAGGTGAACATTATGAGGCATTCAGGAATTATAGAACACTGGCAGGATGCTGGGGAAGATGATAGAAAAAATAAAAATCTTACTCTTCTGTCCCCCGACGCTGCTTGGAACTGCAGTGGAAGTCCTCACCACACGTGACCTCAGTGGTCACAGGAAAAGTCCTTTCCTATGACCGCTGACACCACCGATTGGCCTCAGCAGTCAAGTGCGGTGAGAACTTCCGTCAGAACAAGCCCCCGAGTCTTGAACGAACAGCATCAAGAAAAGGTAAATGTAGGTTTTTTTTTTTCCCTTCACTTTCCCCGGTCTCTTGCCAGAGATCTGTAAATCCTGCACAACCCCTTTAATGAGACTGACCGAGTGTGTCTGTCTGTCTACCTACAGCTTTCGTAGGGACACAGCCGACTTTGCTTTTAGCATTAGATAACTGGTCAATCCCGTGAAACCTGTCTGCTCGTCTACTTAAACTTAATGCACATGGCCGGTTTGAGTGAGTTAAATTTGTTTAATGACTGACGGTTCTTTTCCTACTTCCCATTGGGGCCTCCTATTCTCCATACCAAAGGGATGAACACGTGGGAAGTGCTATTTCTCTATATTATGCCCTCGCCTACATGCAACCTTTTGGATGCAGCCTGCATACTAAGGTGGTGGATAAATGAGTGCCTTCAGTTTTATCTTGTTTTTACATATTAAATGTAGACTAGTATCTTGTTAAGAATCTCGCCGTTCTCCCAGTGCAACTTCATTACGAAACATAAATTGGAATATTAAATGAGGACTTCACTAATTTGATGGCTTAAGTACTGTAAGTTCCTTTGGTCAATGCATTATAGAGTAGTACATTTAGAAGAGAAACTAATTTCACTTTTTCACTCTGTCTGCAGTGTTTTGCAAGGAAACAAGATTAAATCCATCACAAAAAAAGCATTTACTGGCCTGGATATGCTGCACCACCTGTAAGTATGTTTAGTAGCCTAGTGTCTAACCGAAAAAAAGGAAAAAAAATCTATGTTGTTACCACCCTATGAAGAAGTTAGGCTCGGGCTTGCTTCACATCTGTGTTGGGCTAGGTTCACATATGCCATTTTTTTGTGTGCAAATATGACCTAGTTTGTAAGTCCCTGCACTGGGCCTCCAATGCAGATGTGAACATAGCCTAAAATCTCCTTTTATTTTTCTACATACAGGCTTGTTATGGGTTGTATACTTGGTCATAGGTCTATACCAGTTTTGTCTTTATTGTTAATGAACGTTTTTGCCTTAATCTGCGCCATCAGAACACGTATCAGACTTGCTTCCACAATATTTCCAGGCATCCCAGTACTGTTTCAGTCAGATTTTAGTCTTATTAGCTGGGTAACAAAAAGAATGATTTCTAGTGTGTGTCATATTGTGTTATCATACCATGATTTGGAAGTAACTTGTAGGTGGTTATTATGTTTGGCAGCTTAAGCGGAGTTCTCCTAGGATTTGTATTAGGGCAACATTTTTCTTTATAACTCTTAATGGAAAGCAGATGGAAATGATAAAAATTTCCCATTTTATTTGGCAAGAAATGGAGCACCAGTGCTATTATCTTGTGTATTAGACCTCGGCATGTTCAACGATGCAATAAATCAAGGAGTGCTCATACTAGTGGAAGATACTATAAATTAATGTGAAACACTATGAAATACACCAGGGTCACCTTCATCAAAAGCTTTTCACTGAACTTGTCCACATCATTTGGATGAGAACATACAGAGCAAGAGCTCATATAAATTCCATGTAGATCTCACCTTGAGTAAAGGCCAAATCCCACTGTTGTCGAGGTAAAATTGGACCGGTTTATAAGAGAACTAAGCAGCACCTCTTTAAATGCTTAGGCTACTCAATGGGGGAAATTTCTCAGGCCTTCTTACTTACTAGTGTAAAAAAAGGCCTGAAATAGAGTTTAGTGCAGGCGCACAGTCCTGTGAGAGATGCCCCAGATTTATGCTGAAGTGTGTCATATATATGGGCAGGTGCACATCCTCCAGTGATACAGGAATTATCGTGGCCAACATGCTGTTGAATCACCTCCAGTGTCATAAAAAAAAAAAAAAATACATGTAAGCATATACCTACATGGAAGCACATTCCTCTAATTAGAGGAATGTACTTCCATTTCCTCTTATAAGCCCTCTCCTTATTGCTAAACTATAAAAATAGGAAAAACCGCTCCACCTAGTAATAATGAAAGGTTGCACGGACACTTACTCCAGACTGCAGTGGAGTTACTAAGGTGCAACAATGTGAAAATGTATCCAGCAAACCAAAAATTAAAATATAACTTCATTTATAAAAAATGAAAAGACACTCTTACATTGTGCGTCCAGGATACAAGAGCATAGTCCAAAGCTTACGCGTTTTGGAACTCCTTTTGTTGTCCCTTACTCAATGTAAGAGTGTCTTTTTATTTTTTATAAGTTTACTGCTCAATCCTGTGTTCACTATCTGTGAAGGAATGGGAGAGGAGTAAAGGTATGTTCACGTGGCGAACACCAAATTCTACGTGTGATCTTTCCGCACCGCTAGCTGCGACGGGATGCCGATGCAGTGCACTGGCATCCCGTCGCAGCATTCCGCTCCTGATTAGGCCCAAATGAATGGGCCTAATCAGGAGGGAGTTTCACGCCGCGGCTGTCTCAGCCATGGAATCTGTAGGAAGAAGGGGCATCTCGCTTCTTTTTCCTGCTAGTGGAAACAAAAAACACTAGCGGAAAAAAAAAAGCGAGCAGCTCCCTTTGAAGTCAATGGGAGCCTTTTTGCAGGCGGATTCCATGTCAAAATCCGCCTGCAAAAAACTCTGTGGGAACTAGCCCTGAGGGAGATGCAGAAAGAAACATGCACCCTGGAGCAGATCACAGTAAGATTTTCACTTCTATATTGCTCAGTACTGCTAAAATTGGATGAAAACTATTGCTGTGTGCATGAGGCCTAACTGGTATCTCACTCAGCTCCTCTCCCTTCTAACATAACCTGATTTGGTCTATGATTTCTAGTCCATCTTTACTGATGACATGGCTGAGAAAAGGCTGATAGAGATTCATTTTCCTCTGTGATATTACGCATTTTCTTATATTCACCTGAACTATTACTTAGAAAGAAGGTGAAGCTACAGGCTGAGACCCCGTATTGCGGAAACGCAGCTCTTTTTTGTTGCAGATTTTGCTGCTTTTTTTTTGTTTTGTTTTTTTTGTGCTAAGGTGAATGGAAGGGGGAATGTACGTGTGCGTCTCTCCATTCACTCGTATAGGCGTTTTAGAAAATGGCAAATAAATATATTGGATTTCCAAGAATAGTCAGACATAAGTAAATGGATGGAGCTCTGCACCTATATGAGGCAGGGGTCCTGGCTCTTGATCCTAGAGGTGGGACCTGCATCTTTAACGCTGTAGATAGTTCATAAATGTCTGAGATTTGCAAAATTTTACATAATAGACCCCCTTTAATGGGGTCGGTTTAGTTCCACAGCCAGCCTGACGATTCCCCTACAGTGGACACTGCAAGGAGAAATGTAATCAGATAAATGGCCCATCCACGTGATAATACAGGAAAAGCCTGAATCTGGCTAATAGAGAGGGGAACAAGACAGCTCCTTTTTTGCACCTTTTTTTGCTTTGTGTAAAAAGTAGATTACCGTATTTTTCGGACTATAAGACGCACCGGACCATAAGACGCACTAAGGTTTTAGAGGAGGAAAATAGGGGAAAAAAAAAAATTTAAGGAAAAAAAATTGGTGAAATATTTAATAACCTAATAATATAATATTTCACCAATGTAAATAGAACCGGGGGCTTTCGGACACAGGGATACCAAATGTGTATGTGTTTCACAGTAATGTTTTTGTTTTATATGTATTCTAGGGATATGGGGGTGATTTGAACATATCTATCTATCTATCTATCTATCTATCTATCTATCCGTCTGTCTGTCTGGGTCTGTCTTTCTGTCTATCTATATCTAATCTATCTCATCCATGGATGGAAAGAGACACCCTGCAGTGAAGCTATGCAAGAAGAGAAAAAGGGGCGGGCCAGACGGGTGAAGGAGGTGTGGTTTTCTAAGCAAACTTGAAAACACACCTCTTTCACCTGTCTGGCTCGTCCCTCCTTCACTGCCTCTCACATCTTGCTCCGGCAATGAAGCCACACAGGCAGGGAAGTAGGGGCGGGCCAGACGGGTGAAGGAGGCGTGGTTTCAAGCTTGCCGAGAAAACCACGCCTCCTCCTCCCGTTTGGCCCGCCCCTCCTTCCCTGTCTGTGTGGCTTCATTGCCAGAGCCAGATCTGAGAGGCAGTGAAGGAGGGGCGGGCCAGACGGGAGAAGGAGGCGTGGTTTTCTCGGCAAGCTTGAAACCACGCTTCCTTCACCTGTCTGGCCCGCCCTTACTTCCCTGCCTCTCATATCTCGCTCCTGCAAAGACGCGACACAGACAGGGAAGGAGGGGCAGAGCAGGCAGGCACCGTGCTATTCTCCTTTTGATTCACACAGACGCTGCACACGCTGCATTCGGACTATAAGACGCACACACATTTTCCTCCCATATTGGGAGGAAAAAAAGTGCGTCTTATAGTCCGAAAAATACGGTAAGTTAAACAGTTTGTCCAGGCCAAAATTCTATGTTTTAAATAGGCCAGGTGAGATGGAAAAAAAAAAAAAAAATCCATATTCTCCTTTCCCTGGCGGTCCGGTCCTGCCTTTTCATTATTGTATTCCAAAGGAAGTCCCCGCCACACTGGATTGCTGAGGTCAGTTGGTGGCCTCAGCAAAGGATACGTGACATTCTGGGGTCACTTCCTGATGTCGCTGACTGGCCAATCAACAGCTTCAGCAGAAGGGATCTGACATGTCACAGTTGGCGAGGAGTTTCACTTTCAGAAGACACCGGAGCAGAAGAAGGATCAGACCGCAGTGGGGGGACACTGGTGCACAAGGGTAATGGTGACTGTGCTGGTTGTTTTTTTTTTGTTTTGTTTTGGTTTTTTTTACACCCCCCTGGCCTATTATAAAAATATTCCTTTGTCCAGACACACTTATTAAGAAGCATATAGTAGCTATTGCTATGAATCCTTAGCTTGGTAGCAGAGGTCACCTTTCCATTTGCTCCTGAAGTGATGCCATATCCGACAGTAATATTCTCTTATGCTTTTCTGTACGAAAGATACATAATTAATGGCACCATCTCGACTTAATAAACCCAGATATGGATTTTCTATTTGACATTTGCTCATTTCTCTTCACAGTGACTTGAGCAATAATGGGGTTATGTCTTTGCAAGATGACGCCTTTGCTCATATTAAACTCCAGGAGTTGTAAGTATTACAGGTCATATTACTTGATATGTTTTTTTTTTTTTTTTTTTTTTTTTTTGTGCTTTGCTTTTATCATTTGCATGCACTACATATCCTCCAATATTAGGTATTACATTTCCTGTTTAAAGCTGCGTATAACCATCTGCTTCAGGGAATCTTTTGTCCTGTTGTGTTTTCTGAACATTTCGGCCCAGGCTTTACAAGCTTGAGTTTACTTAAAGCAATTTGGTGTGTTTTTTTTCTTTTTGATGGTTGTCTTGTTGTACACAAGATGACAGTGACAAAATAACCTGTCATATTTTACCCTGTCTGGTAACCTACTGTGTAAATCTTTTACAGAATTCTAAACACAAGCAATCTCCTGTGTGACTGTCAGCTAAAGTGGTTTCCCCCGTGGCTAGTTGACAACAGTTTGCAGAATTCGGTAAACGTGAGCTGTGCACATCCTGATTGGCTGGCCGGGCGTTCTCTGCTCAGCGTGGATTCTGCAGATTTTATCTGTGGTTTGTATCTAACTTCTATCATTGCTGAATTTCTATGGACTAAGGGATATCTTTACCATGTCAGTTTACATTTGTTGGATCAACTTTAGACATTTTCCAGCAACGGTGAAGTTTGTCTCTGTATCATTGTATTTACATGCACCTGTTAAACACAATCTTTGGGGTAGTGAAAGATTTCAGCATTGAGCAGTAGTTTTGTACAGAGCTTTAAAATTGATTTTTCGTATAGAGTGAATTTTACACACAGCTGTCTGAGGATAGTAATAGTAAATAGTATATATAGTAGACTTAAGCTAGGTTCACATCTGCGTTCGGTTTTCCATTCGGAGGTCTCCTTGGGGAACTCCCAAACGGATCCTAATCCGCATAAAAAAAGCCGTTGTCTTAAGAAACTGCGGATCCCATAAACTATAATGGGGTCTATGTGGTTTCCGCGTGAAAATTGCAGAGAGAAAAGTACTGCTTGCGGAGAGGGGAACGGAATCCCCGAACACAGATGTGAACCAAGCCTTACATTGATCTGGCAGTGCTTTTCCAACAATATTAGAAAAAGAAAATATAATCATTGTCTTATGATAGTAGTGTTTTTATTGCTTTAATATTTATCCCTGTTTGCATTAATTTCAGTAATTCGTTAAAGAGATTATCCCAGCTCAAGGATTCTATCTATACTGGTAGCTTATGCAAATTGAAGATTTTTCCTAAATCTATTGCTTTAGAAAATCTGCTTTGATCTCTTGCTAA
Source organism: Leptodactylus fuscus (assembly GCF_031893055.1). Classification (NCBI taxonomy): domain Eukaryota; kingdom Metazoa; phylum Chordata; class Amphibia; order Anura; family Leptodactylidae; genus Leptodactylus; species Leptodactylus fuscus. Next base: position 83,174,227 of record NC_134266.1, read on the forward strand.
GTCACCTTATTCCTCCCAGTGTTTACACAGCGTTGCTATAACCACGGACGTATAGGACAAGTGACATCACTTACTCACTGCTCTTGTCAGCAGAACAATCATTCAGCTAATTTCAGTTTGCTGATAAAGCCCAGTCTGTTATCTCTCTATGTAAACACACAGATAACATTGAGGCCACTCTGTACAAGCATCTGCATATTATCTGACCTGCATAATTGTTCTCTGGTGTGTTCAGCAAGAAGGAGGAGAAGAGAAATACAGGAAATGAGATGCAGACACTGCAGGCAAAGCTTATAAAGCTTATTAAGATTCTGTTATTGTTCTTTCTTGTCGCGACAAACCAGCAGACAGGATTTGTTTTTTGCAGTCTTGTATTTTGATACATTATAGACTGTTCTGGACTCTCCAATAGGAAAAACTTCAGACATTCTGTGGCCCCGCTTTCTGCCCTCTCAAACACTGCTCTTAAAGGGGATTGTTGCATCACAAGGATCCTATCTATACTGCTAGTTTATGTGGATTTAAGACTTTTCCTAAATACATTGCTTTATCAAAACTGCTTTGTTTGGCAGCTATCTTAATTTATTCACTTTGTTGTTTACACTGCGTTTCCATGACCATGGCCTGGTGATGAGCTTATCTCCCTTGTCCAGAAGTGACCTAGCTACCTGCTCTCAGGGGGGGAGGCTGAGTCTGTATTTCTGAGCTGTTTATGTCTCTGCCACAGACAAGTAACGGAGCTCCTGCTCTCAGATAGGGGAGGGGGGAGGTGAGTGCTCTGGCATTTCTGAGCTATTTATCTTTGGCTCTTCCTCTTATCAGTTGGTTTAATTGAATTTGGCTGATAAGGGCTGAGCTAGGGAGTCCACTACCTCTGTATGTAAACACAGACATAAACAGAGTTTATTGCAATCAAATCCAGCTCTGCTACATCAGTTTACTGACTGCAAACATACTGCTATGAAACAGAGCAAGTGAAACCCCGCCCACCAATGTCCTGAGAAAACCAGGAAGTGAAGAGAGCAGACAGCATGCAGGTTTCTGAACAAGCCAGTTGGTAATACCCCTTTAAGCTGACATCATGACAACCAGCATCCCTGAGCCAGAGTATCCTCTGTATGTTAAAGCTGTTTTTCTGTATGAAGTACTGTAATTTAATTTATTTATTTATTTTTTTATTTAGATAATTATCCAAAGCCACAAATTAAAGTGCACCCAGAAACAACAGTGGCACTTAGAGGAATGAATGTAACTCTCACGTGTGCGGCAGTCAGTAGCAGTGACACTCCCATGTCTACAGCGTGGCGAAAAGACAGTGAAATATTGTATGACGCAAAGGTGGAAACCTTTGCCAGATACCAGAAACATGGGGCTGAGCTAGTGGAGTATACAACTGTTCTACATCTCTTCAATGTGAATTTTACAGATGAAGGAAAATACCAGTGTGTCATCACCAACCACTTTGGCTCCAATTATTCCAGTAAAGCAAAACTTACAGTTAATGGTAAGTGCTGTGTTTTATTTATTGTTAGAGATGAGCAAGTACTATTCGAAACTCCCGTTTCGAATAGCACGTACCCATAGGAATGAATGGATGCAGGGAGTCAAGCGGGCGGTCGCCGGCAAAGTTTGTGTGCCGGCCGCTTCCATTCATTCCTATGGGTGGGTGCTATTCACTCATCTCTATTTATTGTACAAAAAACTAGGAAGGAATACACATTGCAATGAACAATATATATGTGGGATACTCCTGAACATGAACATTATTTTTAAGGAGTTTGTTCTGGAATTGGCTGAAAATGTTGAACCTTTAGGGCTCGTTCACACAAGAGGTTTTTTGGCAGTGGATTTTGAAGCGGAATCTGCCTCAAAATCTGCTGCCAAAAATGGTTCCCATTGACTTCAATGGGAGCCGCTCACTTCTTTTTTTTTTTCCGCTAGCTAGTAGCGGAAAAAAGAAGCGATATGCCCCTTCATTCTGCGGCGCAAGACTCCCTTCCGATTAGTCCCATTCATTCGGGCCTAATCCGGAGCGGAATGCTGTGACGGGACATCGGTGCACTGCATCAGCATTCCGCCAAGGCTTGCTGCGCGGTATGTTCACATGTGGAATCCATTTTCCGCCATGTGAACATACCCTTAGGTTTAAATTTCTATTTTATTTTTTTTATTTTTTATTATTTTCCTCCTCTAAAACCAAGCTGCATCTTATTAGATGCATTATAATTAAAGTGAAACATAAAGTGTAAAAATACAGTGTAACCACTTCTGTAGATTTGGAGAACATCGGCTTTAATGTCTTTTCCGAATGAGACGTTTGGCACTGAGGCATCAATTCTGCTTAGGGAGTACTGTTCTTACTGTTTTGGCAGGATGGGTGATATCGTATCAGTGGGAGGTTCTACTCCCACTGCAAGGAATGGTGCAGGCAGGAGGTGGTAGAGGTGTAAGCGGCAAGATTATTGCTCCTGGGCATCGAACCTACACCTGTGCACCAACAAACTCAATTGCATAAGGCTTCAAAGTAGTTTCTCTCCAAATCTACAACAGTGAAATACATAAGTTATATGATTCATCACTATAAAGTGCACTGTAAACCTCTCAAGCCATTAAGTTGCAACCAAATTCACTCCATAGTAATCATATGATGGTGATTATGAAACCAAGCTACTGTTGCCAAAGTCTGGCCAACAACCTAGCTAATGCCTGAAATTTAGTTATCAGATATGCTGAGTAATAGCCTTCTGCTGGTGCACATAGTGTTAGAGTTCGCTTAGAATGAAAGCATATAGTTACTACTCTTCTCTTCATTCACTCTAATGCGGCATTCGTTTTATGTTCTTTATGCAGAAATGCCCTCATTTCTTAAAACTCCAATGGACTTGACAATCCGCACTGGCGCCATGGCACGGTTAGAGTGTGCAGCAGAAGGTCACCCACTACCACAAATTGCATGGCAGAAAGATGGTGGAACAGATTTTCCTGCAGCTCGCGAGCGCCGCATGCATGTCATGCCAGAAGATGAGGTCCTCTTCATTGTCAATGTCAAAATTGAAGATATGGGACTTTATAGCTGTACAGCACAAAATGCTGCTGGCAGTATATCTACCAATGTCACCCTGACCGTATTAGGTAAAACCTCTTTTATTCTGTATTACTAATAGACAGGGCTCAGTCATTTTGGTTTCAATAATTGACATATTACCTGACAATAGAATACAATGAATATCTACCATTTTTGTAACTAATGTTTTAATGTTTTTGTGATGTATCTTATCAAAGAGAAGTTTTTTCTCCATTCATCAGGCATCCCCTTTTTCAGACAAACTATTCAAATTACTTTTCCAGCCCGTTCAGTGAAAACGGGCTAGCAGTGATGTTACTGTCACGTACAGTATGGTTATTTCTGCTTGGGTCAGTGGCGCTGATCTTTAAGCAGGCAGCAACAGGAAAGTGTTTTCATCCTCCTGTAAGTCCCTGCTACCTGCACACAGTAATGAACTCCGTCTCTATCACAGGTTATTGGAGTGTGGCATGGAGGTCAGTGTCACACTGCCAGGTATAGTGGTGTTGGATGTGGCAGGTGTTGTTTGTGTCCTGGAAATTAGCGGTTTATTACCCCTCATTGCTGCTATCATCATTGATGGAACTATAGCATTCTGAAGGACATTAGAATTAGTGTATTGTGTCATCAATGTCTGATTCGGACTTTAAAAAACAGTTTACAGATATGAAAAAAACCTAAAATATATAAAACCGTCCTTAAAACCCCCCAAAAAACCTAAAATACATACACACATGCACACACACCAAAAAAAAAATAAAATTTTTTTTATATATATATATATATATATATATATATATATATATATATATATAATATATACACAAAAATATTCATACACTATATGTTTTTTGTAGCTGATCATCATCTGGTGTTGAACCAACATCTACTCTTGGGCAACCCTTTTAAACTCTGATTTAATGGCCCCAAGTAAAATTCCTTTTACCTTGTTTAGCCAAAAGCCGCATAATATTGACATTAAGATTGAAAATATTACTTCAATAATGTGAGGTTGTGATTTCAGTTATTTAGATTTAATTCAGTCTGCCAGCTACAATTCACAGTGTATGTAAATGAAAAAATTAAATCCATGGCAATAATTTATGCCTGATGCATTTATTGCAAAATTATGGTATTTTTATTGTGAACTGAATGGTTGTTTTAGGGGATATTCACATAATGGAATTTGCCACAAAGTTGTGGCAGATTTCACCCCCCGAATCTTGGCCAGATTCCTCCTGGAATACGTCTCCCATTGTTTTCAATGGAAGGCAGAGATTACGGCATGGCGCGGAAAAAAGAAGCGTCCTGCTGTGGATTCTGTGACTGATCCAGCCGTGGCCTCAGACTTGCCACTGGTTATGCCCAGATGAATGGGCCTAATGGGCAGTGGAAAGCCTCGATCCAGTACCCTGCATCAGCATCCGGTCACGGTCAATGGCTGGCGGAAAGTGAAGAGAAAGTATTCTTCTATTTCTGCCATGTGAACATAGCCTTAAGTGTAGCTTCTGTAGTATTTTTTTATGACCATAAGGGTTGGTTCACAGTAGTGTTGGATTCAGTCTCCCATTCCGCTAAAAACAAGTGGAGAGAAAAGTCCTGCATGTGAACCCAAACAACGGAAAACCATACGCTAGTGTGAACCAAGTGCAAAGCTGCAAATTTCTGATGTGTGTTTTCTGTTCTTTCTTTCAGAAACTCCCTCTTTTATAAGACCCCTGGAAGACAGAACAGTTACTCGTGGGGAAACTGCTGTATTACAGTGTATAGCAGGAGGAAGCCCAGCTCCTCGCCTGAACTGGACCAAGGATGATGGGCCGCTGATGGTGACGGAGCGGCACTTTTTTGCTGCTGCAAACCAGCTTCTCATCATTGTTGATACAGGCCCGGAGGATGCAGGCAAATACACATGCAGCATGTCTAACACTCTTGGAACAGAGCGGGGTCACATCAACCTATATGTCTTGACTTCACCTAACTGTGATTCATCCCAAACCATCATTGGCTATGAAGAAGATGGGTGGACTACCGTTGGCATTGTCATAATTGTGGTTGTCTGCTGTGTGGTGGGGACATCACTGGTTTGGGTGATTGTGATATACCATATGAGAAGAAAAAACGAGGATTACAGCATAACTAATACTGGTAAGTGTTCACTGGTATCATGTCTACATTCTGTCTACTGATTCCTGGAAGTACAATTTGAATAGAGAGTGCAGTCCTGTCTGTAGGCAGATGTATAGATTTATGGGAACGGATCTGGTGTAAGGAGTCCAGTGGGCGGTCCTACTCATGACACCCTTACAGCAGACACTGTCTTTATAATGTACATTCATAAAGGGAGTGACTAAGTCTTTTCCCACAATACTATACATCAAACTGATCATCTCCTCCTCCTCAGTAACATGCCTGTAGATTAGACTGTATATTCTTTGGGACAGGTTCCCTTTAAAAAAATAATGGAAATGGAAAAGGACAAAACAACAAGTTTGACCTTCGTCTCTCAGGCTGCTGTTCCCCTATAAATTATGCAAAAAAAAAAAAAAGAAAGCAAAGCAAATGGTGATGAATTGAATTGAACAGATAACCGCAAAGCATTCTGCCAGCAAGACTTGGGAATACTCAAAAACATTATCTTGAAAAGCAAAATCCAGATATTCACAATTTTTCATGTTCTGTCTAGTACGTTCGGTTGATAGCTGCAGCCATGCACAAGCAATCTCCCCGGGGCCGGTCTCCTAGGTCGTGGGGTTGGAATGGGTACACAGGTTTTATTGTTTGCTAAAAATAGATATTGCTGAATTATTCTATCCATAAACAGATGTTTCAAGCTTCACATCTAAAAGCTATCACAATAGAAAGTCTTTTCAGCTAACTACTTGATGAAGAGAATTTTACTAGACCTCTTCATAAACTTTTAATTTTGGAGCCTGTTACATCTTTTTAGCATAGTTTTAAGCATGTTTTTCTTGGGCAATATTGCTATTTTTCTATGTTCTCGTGGCAGCCGGTTTTTTTTGTGAAGGCAACAAGTAGAATCTGAGGCGAAGCTGGAGACTTTGGGTTGAGAGAGTGCAAAGGAAGTTTAAAGAGATCCTATCATTGGATACCCTTTTTTCCTGACAAACACGTAGGAATAGCCTTAAGAAAAGCTATTCTTCTCCTTCCTTTTCATGTCTTCTCCGCGCCGCCATTCGGTAGAAATACGGGCCTTTTTTGGTATGCAAATGAGCTCTCTCACAGCATTGGGGCTGTCCAGCTCCCCCCTCCCCCCCATCTTCTTCTGGAATGCCCTTTCCCTGTATCGTCTTCCGTCCTGGGTTTCTATCTTCTAGGCCTCAGGCATAGCCGAATGCGCATACCCGGGCCACAAGAAAATGGATAATTACACCAGCTTACTGTGTAAGTGGCCATTTTCTTGTGGCCCGGGCATGTGCAGTCGACTCTGCCCAAGACCTAGAAGATAGAAACCCAGGACGGAAGACGACACAGGGAGAGGGCATTCCAGAAGAAGATTGAGGAGGCTCTGGAGAGTTCTCTCGAAACATTGGGGACGCCATAGTGCTGTTTGAGCACTGAGGACCGCCCTCAATGCTGCGAGAGAACTAATTTGCATACAGAAGAAAACACGGATTTCTGCCGAACGTTGGCACGGAGAAGACTTCTAAATGTAGGAGACGAATAGCCTTTCTTAAGGCTATTCCTATGTCTTAGTCAGAAAAATGGGTATCCAATGATAGGATCCCTTTAAAGGGAACCTGTCCTTAGGTTTGAGTCCCTAAACCAACAGATGTTCTTATGTTGCTGTGGTTTATTGCCCCAAATATTGTGGTCCCAGCCGTACACCAGGACACAATTGTGCACATAGCCTAAAAAGACAAGAACCACTTAGGTATAGTACAGGAGCCACAAGAGCAAAACACAAACAAAAAAAAAGTTTACTACAGATTTTTTTTTTTAGTTTTTACCAACAACTTAAAAGGGGTTTTCTGGCTCCAAAATGATTTTCTAGACTGATAACCTATCTTGTGAATCGATCATTAGTATTAAAAAATCGTGTTGAGGCTGGAAAGCCCCTTCTAAGCCTGGTGCCAAATCCTAATAATGCTATGACCTCCCTGATGCCACTGGAGTACAATAGTATTGGCAGAAGCTAAGGAGCTACGTGTAGAAGGCTTTACAGAAGCCACATGTTGCGGAGCGTTGTTTTTTTTTTTTTTTTTTTATATTAAATGTACATTGTGAGCCCCGTATAGAGATCACAATGTACATTTTTTTCCTATCTGTATGTCTTTGGACAGTAGAATGGGAGGAAATCCACACAAACACGGGGAGAACATACAAACTCCTCACAGATGTTGTTCCTGGCGAGATTCGAACCCAGAACTCAAGCGCTGCAAGGCTGCAGTGCAAAACCGCTGAGTCACCGTGTTGCCCCTGCAGAGCGTTTGATTTAACAATTTATGCATGTTTTTGCGTTTTGGGTTGACATCCTGGAGCCCTCACAGATAGATCTGTAAACAATAGGAAGCCCGATGTCCAATTTCAGTAGGGTCACCATCAGAAGTTTATGGGTGTTCCTCAGCTCCCCCATTATGGCAGCTGTTAGGGGTGGGGAGCATCAGGCACTATGGATTTCAACATATTTAATCCTTTATTTCCACTGGAGATAACTTGCTCCTAGCGGAGATTGTCAACAGCTTATTCCTTTTTCCCAGCACTGAAAACACATGCACGCTTACCCAAGTATACATGTGTATGAGGGAGTTGGTAAGGAAAGCTGCTCAAACATATAAAGTGTTTGGGTGTTTGAAGAGGAATAATGCATGTGTTTATCTGCCATAGGTTATTATATACACAGTCATACATATATGTGTATCTAGCGGTTCATATAAATGTAATCTAGCCAGGATTATAGGGTGTTTGCTTTTTAACACTGTCTATGGTCTCTGCAGAGGACATGAATCTACCTGCTGACATCCCCAGCTACCTGTCTTCCCAAGGAACGCTGTCCGAGCCCCCAGAAGGATATAGTAACTCCGAGGCCGGCAGCCACCAGCAGCTCATGCCTCCTGCCAGTGGCTGTGTTCATAAGGGGACAGATGGTAAGTACTTGACATCCAGAAAACTGCTCGTATAACGTTGCGAAACTAAATGTGTTTGCTTTGGTTTGTCAGGCTAAATGTATGTGAAGCATGATTTCTGGTGCAGACCTTTTGCATTGATTTGGGATTGGGAAACTGCTGTTACTATTTATGCAGGAAAAATATGGAAATTTGAGTAGGTGAAAAGCAATTAATCTAACTTCTCCTTAATACTGAGACTTCAGCATCCTCCTGTGTCCTCCTTAAGATAAGGTCACACAGGTCAGTTGCAGGATGTCCACAAAAATATATGGTTTTCTCCATTGCTTTCAGCTGTGACTCCAGAGAAGTTTACCCGGGCTTTTGAAAACTGCAGCTGTAGATCCAGCAATTGAAATGTGGCGAGTTCTAAGGCCTCGTTCACACGGGGCTAGTAACCACATATTTTGGTCCTGATTTTGATGCGGGAAGCCTCGTTAGAATATGACCAAAATGTGCCTGCTCCGACAGTTGCGGCTTCCCACTCCGGAGTAGGCCCAAATGAATGGGCCTAGTCCGGAGGGAGGTGTCGCGAGGCGGACGCCAGGGCTGAATCAGCCGCAGAATCCACCTGAAAAAGGGCGGCTCGCTTCTTTTTTCCATGAGCCGGAACATACCGCTCACATAAAAAAGGAAGCTAGCGATCTGCATAGACCTCTATTGTGAGGGGGCGGATTGGATTCGGCATCAAAATCCACCCCCTCTTGCCCCTTGTGAACAAGCCCTAAACCTGTAGTTACTGTACTGTAGTTTAGCCTTCTGTGTTTCCACCCAGGGCTGTGGAGTTGGAGTTGTCCTGGAGTTAGAGAAAGGTATAAAATAGATATATAGTTTGTTGCAGTTACTTTCATAGGATTTCAGTCACCGGCATCTTTGTGCAGTAGAGGGTATTTGCTACTTTTGTTTTACAATGACACTCAAAGGAGGTACAAGGAGTAGGTGTTGGATTCAGTGGTTTGACCTACCTATTCCTCAGCCATGATTCTGTTGCAGTTAAGCCCCTTCAAACTCTTCCCGTGTGTCTCCTCCAGTTTTCTGGGATTTGGAAAAAGGGCATTTTTCCCCAACTCCCCCCATCCCCACTCGCAGAGACTGCATCAGTCTTATTCATGGGTTATGTATAATGTTACAAATGTATCTCATGAATATAATTGTAACTGAGCTACAGTACCCCAATACAGTCCACAAAGAATTTATTTTCTGCATCCAGGATAAGCTGATTAACTCTTTACTGATGACTGGTCCATGTGTGACTATGATGGCTGTATTAGACGACCATGGCAGCCAGCCATTTATGGAGGAGTCTGAGTTGGTTTGTCCCCTGCATAATGAAAAAGAGAAGGCAGACGGTAAAGCCCTAGCATGGGATGATACTTTTACTCAGGTCCTTGAAATGTGTATGGATAGTTTTACTCTATCTACCAAGATATACACTCACCGGCCACTTTATTAGGTACACCATGCTAGTAACGGGTTGGACCCCCTTTTGCCTTCAGAACTGCCTCAATTCTTCGTGGCATAGATTCAACAGGGTGCTGGAAGCATTCCTCAGAGATTTTGGTCCATATTGACATGATGGCATCACACAGTTGCCGCAGATTTGTTGGCTGCACATCCATGATGCGAATCTCCCATTCCACCACATCCCAAAGATGCTCTATTGGATTGAGATCTGGTGACTGTGGAGGCCATTGGAGTACAGTGAACTCATTGTCATGTTCAAGAAACCAGTCTGAGATGATTCCAGCTTTATGACATGGCACATTATCCTGCTGAAAGTAGCCATCAGATGTTGGGTACATTGTGGTCATAAAGGGATGGACATGGTCAGCAACAATACTCAGGTAGGCTTTGGCGTTGCAACGATGCTCAATTGGTACCAAGGGGCCCAAAGAGTGCCAAGAGAATATTCCCCACACCATGACACCACCACCACCAGCCTGAACCGTTGATACAAGGCAGGATGGATCCATGCTTTCATGTTGTTGACGCCAAATTCTGACCCTACCATCCGAATGTCGCAGCAGAAATCGAGACTCATCAGACCAGGCAACGTTTTTCCAATCTTCAATTGTCCAATTTCGATGAGCTTGTGCAAATTGTAGCCTCAGTTTCCTGTTCTTAGCTGAAAGGAGTGGCACCCGGTGTGGTCTTCTGCTGCTGTAGCCCATCTGCCTCAAAGTTCGACGTACTGTGCGTTCAGAGATGCTCTTCTGGCTACCTTGGTTGTAACGGGTGGCTATTTGAGTCACTGTTGTCTTTCTATCAGCTCAAACCAGTCTGGCCATTCTCCTCTGACCTCTGGCATCAACAACGCATTTCCGCCCACAGAACTGCCGCTCACTGGATGTTTTTTCTTTTTCGGACCATTCTCTGTAAACCCTAGAGATGGTTGTGCGTGAAAATCCCAGTAGATCAGCAGTTTCTGAAATACTCAGACCAGCCCTTCTGGCACCAACAACCATGCCACATTCAAAGGCACTCAAATCATCTTTCTTCCCCATACTGATGCTCGGTTTGAACTGCAGGAGATTGTCTTGACCATGTCTACATGCCTAAATGCACTGAGTTGCCGCCATGTGATTGGCTGATTAGAAATTAAGTGTTAACGAGCAGTTGGACAGGTGTACCTAATAAAGTGGCCGGTGAGTGTATGTTCTTTATACACATCTGGAAAAGATTTTATTTATGCAGAGCAAATCTTAACAACATAATGCATGTGTCTGATTTTTGTAAAATGTCTTTCCAGTGTAATAAATAGGTCAGATATCATTTTATTTACTAACTTGTATGTTCTATTGTCTTAAAGTTGCACTAATATAAATATATTTTTACTTAAGGATTATATGTGGACACTGGTAGCGAGGCAGATACAGAAATCCTAAACTCCCAATATGCCCCTAATCTCCAGAATGGTAGAATCCAGCAGTTATATAGCCGCAGTAATGGAGGGCATCCAGTAGATAGAAGGGACAGTCTTCCCGTTCCAGGTAAGAAAAGTGATATTCAAAATATTTTTTTAGTAATCTATCTAATATCCTCTTAGAATTGCTGATATTTTAAGGCATTTTCTTGGGAACCACATTTATCACCTAAATGTCTGATCATCTGTCCTGTGCAAGCACGAACACTACGTTCACTTCTGTGGGACTGACAGAGCATTGTACTTGCTTGTCGTCTTCACGTCCACAGAAACGTATGGAGTGGTGGTCACAAGTCTGTTTCTGTTGTATTCACACAGGCAATAATAAAGAGTTTCAGCGCTCTTATAAATTGTGCAAAAAAATAGAAAAAAATCAGGGCACTCACCAGCCAGTAGTAAAATTCACCAAACTTTAATAATCTTCCATAAAAATAGGCCCCTGGGGAAGCCTGATGAAGTGCATTTAGCACGAAACGGTCGTCGCTTCATTTCTTCTACATTCCATCTACCCTACCCCCGTCTGTAAATGCTGTTCAAGTGCCTATTTTTATGGAAGATTATTAAAGTTTGGTGAATTTTACTACTGGCTGGTGAGTGCCCTGATTTTTTTCTATTTTTTTGCACTATATTGGACTATTTGTTTAACAGTGAGCACCACCTGAATGCCAGATCATCTAGTTTGAGATCCAGTGATTTGGTGTATGTTCACACTCACAGAACGGTGCCGCTGCTTTTGAACTTTTTTGCATTTTATTGCTCTTATAAATTGCTTTAAACACTTCAAATATTTATTTCATCCACATATATGTGAGATATTATGAAATACTTACCTCTGCTCCATACTTCCTGCTCATGCCTCTTTCTACACTCCTCATCCAATGACTGAAAGTCCAATTGTGGGACTGAAACCTTTCATAATATGATTATATATGAAATAAATATTTGTTTAAAGCAATTTATATGAGTGCTGGAACACTTTATTCTTATCTATACCCATGTGAGATCCATTTCTGTGCACTGTTATCCTTCTAAGACCAAGTGACATATCATTAATACTTAATCATTATTTACACAGGTAGCCTGGGAATCCCTATTGTGGTGACTGTTGACTATTCCAGCAATTGGACTCTTAGGGCTCGTTCACACAGGGCAAGAGGGAGCAGATTTTGACGCGGAATCAGCCTCTAAATCTGCCCCTCACAATAGAGTTCTGTAGACTGCTATCATTCATTTTTTCTGCTAGCGCTGTTCTTTGGCTAGCGGAAAAATAGAAGTGACAAGACCTTTCTTCAGGCGGATTCCGCCTCAGGAAATCAATACAAGTCATTCAGAGGCGGAAAAACCGCTAGCTTTTTTTTGGCGTGGTTTTTGGCAAATATAAGTGAGGCGATTTTGAGCGTGTTCAATAGAAAGGGTAACCATAAAGGGAGCAAATGTACTGCTAAATCCACTCGACCTTTGCTCAAAAAACACAGCCAGTCTACAACAAGAAAGCACAGCTTTTTGCCCACGTTTGGCCTCAATCTAGAGATGTTTTATTCAACTAGCTGTTTTAATGGTATATAGTTGTCTTTTGTCCTTTGAAGTTGGTTTCTGGCGTCTACTATCCAATGTGGGGATATATTGTACATAATGATGTCACGATGATTTTTCATTACTATGTATAAAATGGTTCCACTGTCATGTGATGAGACGTCATTATAGACAAAGTCATAGCCTCAGACAGTTAGTCATGTGGACACAAAAAGGCAGACAGCAGGTAGATAAAGCAGAAATTCACAGGTATGTGTATAAGCTGAGCTTTCATGTCCAGCAAAAATTGAAAACTTGACTTTGCCCTGAAATCTGTATGTGTGATATTGCTAGCAGTCTTGTTCAGCTGTATCTGCTGTATAATCCAGGAGTCTATTTCTTGACAAGGCCGTGATAAGAGTTTTTTGATGTTTCAGGTGCCGGTCAGCTTATGATCTGTTCGGATTGTTATGATAATGCCAATATCTACTCGAGGACTAGAGAGTTCTGTCCCTATACATACATTACAGAGGAGGACCCAGTGGACCACACGTTGTCCAACTTCATAGGCCCGATTCCAAAGGATCCATTTCCACATCATTCACATGACATGACCACATCTGCTGCTGATATGTCTGCATTCCTCACTGGCTACGACAGAAAGGACTGTGCAAAACCCAGCTGTGGTAAGCAACGCTATTCACATCTGGCCTTGTAAATATCATCATTTCATTTTTTCGGAGCATATCCTATTACTATATCCTTCTATTTTATATTAATATGAAGGCTATAGCTATGTATCCTGAATTGCTCTGTGTCTCAAAAGGACCATTACTCCTAAAGTACACGCAGATGAAAATGAGGAGGTTTCTTAGATAAAATAAATCATTCTTGTCAACATGGTATGATTAAATGCTGTTGCAGATTGGCTTGGATTGGACAAATCTTAAAAAAAAACAAAAAGAAAAAAAAAACTTGTCCTGTCATTTACACCCACTTCATGTGGTCATATGAGTTGTGGTAAAAGGATGCAGGTGGTTATGTACCCTCAACCATGTAGACAGCGAATAACTTTAAATGTCCATAATAAACCTTGAAAGAAAACCTCCATATTGCCTCCTGTACATAAAGGGACGCATGGAAAGCGTACTCAGCTGTGCTACAGTGCTGCCTAAGCATCTGGCCATTTAGATTATAGGGGTGTTCTTATGTCAGTGTGTGAGCAGCTTCTGTGTTACCAAGGGCTGAATGAATGTTGCTGAAATGTGCCGAAGTTCGATCAACCTGATCCCGCGTCTCGGCTCTGCTACATCGCTGCATATGCGTAGGATACCCAGCTGTATGTACATGTTTGCATGTGGAGAGCCTACAGAGGTGTGTTACAGCGCTGCGTATTCTCTGCTACATCGGGCAATTGTGATTTACAGGGGTTGGGTTATGTGACTGAGCAGCTTCTGTGTTACAAAGGACTGAACGGATGTTGCTGAAATGTGCCATAGTTCTCTCCCTCCCCCATCAGAGGCAGGGCAACACATTCCCTGTCGTACTCACTGAAACTCTACACCCGATATACTCCTCTTGCCCGCACACATCCTGCATGTTCTGTAGTCTCCTGATCTTCCATGGGACTCCATTTTCTTTCAGCTTTCATACTGTCCAGCTTCATCCTACATAGCTCCACCCACAAAATAGTGTATAGCTCCGCCCACTGTCTAGCATGATCCTATCCTAGAAAGGCTGAAGAACCTGTGATGATGTGTGAACCTAAATTCCTTCACTGTGGTCGTGTAATGACATCATTTACCGGGATGAAAAGTAGCCTATGTTTTAATCGAGGTACCTATCTATGTATGTGGCAAATTTCATGCAAATTCGTACAGCTGATTTTAAGTGATTGAGGAACAAACATCCAAACTCACAAACATCCAAACCCACAGGATATTATTTTTTACCTGCTAATTGTAGAATTTTATTCTATTTTTCATTAATGAGTATGGGGCTGCCATCTAATCTGAGCTTCTCTTCAGCTCCATGAACAGCAGTCTCATGGCCATAGGCAGCAATAGCCTCATTGAGATGTATGGGAGGGGAATAGATAAGCTTTGACTTCATCTGTTGTCAGTAGTGGAGGCAATGATGGGGGTTAGGTGGTGGCATCTACAGAGGTGATCTGTATCTGTCTCATCTGCAATGAGGTGACTGCCCCAAAGACAACTTCTATAGAGCTGACAAGTGTCATTCTATGTAGCTTAGTGGCCAGAGTGACATATATAGGATTTAGTACTTTATTTCCTTTTTTAATATAGTGACTTTAAAAAAAAAAATAAAAAAAAAAACAACAACTTTGGATTCTGAAAAAAATTACATAATATCATTTACATAAAAACTTGGATAAAAATGAGATTTCTGGTGATGCATACCATTTAGAGGTTATCGCATCTCAACAAACCCTGGTCCAGCAATCACAGGGTCATCATGGGTCCTGCTTCTGGCAATCTATTGCTACCAGCTCTGTGTTTTCCCTACATCAGCTTTGGGTGTAAGGGCTCGTTCACATCTGTGCCCGGGGTCTCCGCTTTCAGGTTTCTGTTTCCTGCCCGAAACTGGGCAGGAGATGGAAACCTGACGGAATTTTTCAAAGCCATTCAAATGAATGAAAAGTGTCCGGCTGGTGAGCATTTTGTGCTGTGTGCAGCGAAACCGTTTTTTTCTAACCGGACACAAAAGTCAGACATGCAGGACTTTATGACCGGTTTAAAAAACACGGGAGAGCTGAAAACGCTCACCAGAAGATGGAAACCTCAGAACGGAGACCGGACGCTGGTGTGAACCCAGTGTAACAGTCTAACAGCGCAAGAGACACTTTTTCAGGTTAGCTACCTTGGTTGTTGATAATCCATGCATGTGAATAGGGTTTTCAACATTCATGTGCAATAAAAAAAAAATGTCCACATAATAAAGCCAAGCGTAAGCCCCATGAAATAACAAGAGGGCTGATCTGTGTGGGGCTCTGGAGCACTTCCAACTGCACATCCCTGGAAGGAGCCAATGTTCAGCCTAAATATGTGTCTGATTTTAATAACCACCTTGAAATGTGTGAACCATTGCCACTTCTGATCTGTGCTTGTATCCACCGCTTTACTAAGGTCATGTGTTTGTGCTTTCAGATTCATTTCCTGGTCCTTCTTGGAGTATAAAGAAAGATGACAACCTCCCAGCAATGCATCCTCACTTCTGCCACCATCCTGGATCAAGCCTACTCCGAAATGAAACGGCCTCTTCAGCCAAGGCAGAAGAGCACCCTGTTCCCAGACCTTTCACACGGTCATGTGACCAGGACTACGACTTGGGCAGGACTCTTAATATTGGTGATTACAAGGAGACAACTTAATGAGACCAAAGGAGTCTGCAAGTCAGCTGACTTTGAATTGACTACCTCAGAATTGAATCAATGGCCAAAAAGTGCTACAATGGGTTTGTTTACAAACACCTGACATGGACCAATGCAGAAATCCTCTGCGTCAGACTGCAGTGTGATCTACGCTATGTAGCTTGGACCGGTCCTTATTTGAGCACTTCTACGACTTTCAGCAGAATGTGTTGACTGACATAAACTTCAGAGGAAGAGGATGGTTATGTGGCATCCACCCAACCTCTGTTTTCCAAATTCTGCTGTTAGTATTGCAGGTGGATACATTTATGATGTTTGCAAATGTTTTGTGACTGCGCATAGATGCAAGCATGTACCTGTACACCATTACCGAATAGTCAGACTATACATACGGTACCGTTCCAAATATGTATATGTACTGTGAGAATCATAAATGCCTTAGAAAGATACATCTGTGAATGTAAAGCAGAAAGTAAGTGAATAGTCCCCTACAGCTAATACAGATGTGTCCTTCCTGACCTTTTCTATAGTTCGGTTCAAGACGATCACCCTTTTTCTTAAATATTGTGATGAGATTTCTATCCTGTATGTGTCCGTGTTGGCAACCAGTGGTTGGATCGTGTATTGCAGCCTTTTGATAGTTTTGCCAGAATGTCGCAATCTTGTATTGTCTTGGTTTCATGAAATCTTAAAATACTTAATAAGGCAATGGTGGACACATCTGTATTCAGAGCACCAATGGAAACTCGTTGGACAGTCCAAAGCAGCCAGTCGCCCATCGCTTTTATTTTCTAATTCCTATCAATTGTGAAACTGACAGAATAGTTGCATGCAGCGCCCCCTATGTAGAGAATGGAATCAGTGCATTACTCTGTAGCTATGTGACCAGGGATTGCATTTCTCACCAGTACTGCTGCTGCTAAACATGGCCAGTCAGGGGAATAATACCGTCTTTTCGTTGGCAAGAAAGCATACATACTGACATTTCACTACCTTAAGGAATACGTGACCATCCAAGAATACAAGCTTTAGTACTGTGCCCCTGCAGAGCAAATATACATTATTAATGTGTCAAAGTAGAGGATTTCTTTGTAAAGGAATGTACCATATTTTATTTTTTTCCTCAGCCAGTTTCTTTCACTCCTGGTCGGCGATGCCAAGCTTGTTGTTTCTCCAAGTCGTATTTTTAATGTTTGTCACTATGATACTAGGATACATATCAATGTCGCTGGTTTTTATTGATTCTGTATATGATATGCCATCTTTTCTCTAATATTTAGGAACTTTTCCACTCACTTCATTGTACAGAATTCTAGTCACCCTGTCCTCCTGCTAGTCATGTTTATTAAGAGGACAGGGTGACTAGGCCGTAGCTGCTTCCGCCCCTGTGACTACTTACAATAATTTGCATAGGAATTTTTAGGCTTTCTAACATTTCTAATTTCACATTATTGTAACAGAAAGGTTAGAGGGCACCAATGGAAATGTCATTACTTCATCCTGCATATAATGGGGCGGTTTATGGTGGGAAAACTAGCCAACAGGTTCACTTTAGTATACTCTAAATGGGGGACAATTTTTCCATGTGGATTTCTTACCTTGCCAATGATTTACATCTATATTAGTAAGCCAAATCAAGGAATAGGTTGAAAACTAAGAACAGGTGGACATCTTCCCATCATATCTTATATGTGTAGTCTCCGCTCTTAGAGTTTATATGTTTGTTTTTATAGATAATGATGCAAAATTCTGGTGTGTGAATAAGGGGGCATTCACACGGAGTAACACCGGGCGTGTATCACAGCCATACACGCCGGCGTTACGGCAGACTGCCGAACACTTCCCATTCACTTCAATGGGAGTGCTCGTAAACGCCGCTGTTACGAGCTCTCCCATTGAAGTAAATGGGAAGTGTTCGGCAGTCTGCCGTAACGCCAGCGTGTACGGCTGTGATACATGCCCGGCGTTACTCCGTGTGAATGCCCCCTAAGACGAATTGTAAATTTTCCTTATTCGTTCTGGTGTCACATGGGTGCAGTCATATGTTTACAGAGGAAATGGCCTTTATAAGCTTCTTTAGTTGTGCATGGGGATCCTCTTTCGGTTCTATACCAGTTAATGGAATGTCCTTGCTGACATTTACTCCATTTATTTAATGCACTTTGTATAATTGCACAAGCAGTCTACTTTCTTGTCTGTGCTGCTTTACCATAGATCCCTGTAATTCTACAAAATTTGCTACCAATCACCAAGCAAGTCTGTTAGGTCTAATGAAATATATATATATATAGTGTGTGTGTATATATATATATATATATATATATATATATATATATATATATATATATAGCCTAGCTGTCCACAATAAGGCATACTGTATGCCGCTCCCTACTTTCCGTATGCTTGATGTACCCCACATATTTCTGTATTTTTATGCATGTTTATGTTCTGTACTTGCACAACACCTTTATTCTGTATAGTTTTAACTAGATGTTTATAATGATTCTGCCATTCATGGTTTACGTGGTTAATGTATATTTGTATCTCATATACACTGCGAGATCCTTATGTAACCTATCCTTTCATTTATGGGACTGTTTGCCGATATTCATTAGTTACATTTGCACCTTTTAAGTTAAAGTGAAAAGGACACACTACCAACTAAGGCGTTATACCGTATAGGGGTTCTGTTATCTTGGTTACAGACTACAAACAGACAGACCCCGTGTGTAGGCAATGTTTTACCTTCGTCTGCTTTACATTGTACTTACTGTCTATCTTATAGCAAGGACTTGGGTCAATTGGAAGGTTTGGTAACACTACTCCGTTATCTGGCTGCATACACACTGTACTTTACCTGTGGAAACACATAACTGCATAGGAGCTGTATACACACAACAGCAGCATTTCTTTATAAGAACAAGTCTATTTTACAAAGTTGTTCTTTTCTCTAATTTACAGCATTTAATGGTGGTAAAATTGCAACTGGCCTTTACTATTCATGTACCATGCACACGCCTGTAGTGTACAGACTAGAGATGAGCGAGTACTGTTCGGATCAGCCGATCCGAACAGCACGCTCGCATAGAAATTAATGGACGTAGCCGGCACGCGGGGGGTTAAGACGCCGGCCGCCGTCAAAGCGGAAGTACCAGGTGCATCCATTCATTTCTATGGAGCGTGCTGTTCGGATCAGGTGATCCGAACAGTACTCGCTCATCTCTAGTACAGACTCTATGAACTCATACACACGGCCGGACAGATCAGTCATCAGAATGTAGATATCATCATCAAAATATGCAGCCTATTCCTGTCTGTATACAAGTGTTTTTTTTCAGATTCATGAATGTGGGTAACCTACTGATGCAATGTGGACCTGTTTTATTGTTTTGCAGATTATGGGTCCCCTTTTTGCAGACAGTAGAAACCGCTATGGTCATGTGCATGTAGCTTATCATGGTCTCTATCTTGGTACTTTATACCTTTAGCAATTTAGATGAGGTCACAGGTGAAGTTGATCCAAAGTTTTTTTTTTTGTTTTTTTTTCCATAAAAGCCAAGTTCCAGACACAGAGTTTTAATGTCTATTGGGTTTAAATGTATTATAGGAATCTTGTCAGTTTGAACATGATGTACAAATTGCAGACAAATGAAGCAGGAGGAGCTGGGAGGATTAATATATTGTTTTATTGGGGAAATAAAAGTATAGCTACCATCTGCGAGGAGTTTGTATGTTCTCCCCGTGTTTGCGTGGATTTCCATCCCATATTCCAAAAAAGACATACTGATAGGGGGAAAAAATGTACATTGTGAGCTCTGTGTGGGGCTCACAATCTACATTAAATAAAAATAAAAAAAAAAGTGTAACTTTATTGAAATCTCAGTTCATTCTAGGCTAAGGGGGCATTCACACAATGTAATGCGGTGCTGATTCTGGCACAATAACTCGTGTAAGAATCAGCGCTGCAAAACAGAATCTCATTGACTTCAATGGGTTCCGTTTAGCGCGCGTAACACATCGAAGTCACTGGGATTCTGTTTTGCAGCGCTGATTCTTACGTGAGTTATCGGGCCACAATCAGCGCCGTGTTACATCATGTCAATGCCCCCTTAGGAGTCCAGTGGGCATGCTCATTCATGGTTTGCTATGTAGGAATCTTTGTATATATATATTTCCCCTATCCACCTAGCTCATTCTGTTCTTTACCCTTTTGCAGTAAGGCACTAGTTTCAGAAATATCTCCGTGTTTATTTCAACGCTACAGTGATTTTTTTTCTTCTTAGTGCACTAAAGTTCCACTCCTTGTTGAATAACTTCAAAGATGACAACCAAAGATTATAAGCTTCAGTGCTTATTGTTACATATGTAAATATAGTTGCGATAAGATATTTTTGTACACATTGCACATACCCGTTTGTCGGATCATTGTATTTTTTTTTAATTTTTTATTATTTTAATATGCCAAAACACTTCTATTATTATGTTAATGGGGCAGAGCGTTAACCTACTATGAAATGCCATTTTCTGAAAGCATCCTCAATGCAGATCTGTGTGGGTGAACTGTAGATAGAAATTTATTCCAATCTTACTGCCTCAACACTAAGCTTTGAAACAGCCCTTTAATGGTTAATCTCCCATGAAATGAATACACATAAATTGTTTAGAGATGGCAAAGGACAAAGGCTCTTTTATGGCCTCAGCAGAATGTAGGGAATGGTGATGAATAGCAGAGATGAGTTTGTAGCCACTTGCCCTGATGCCTTTTATATTGTACCTTTCTTTGGATGAGGTGGCTGAGGTAATATGTGCTGCTACAATGAATTTCGATGGCTTCTGGCAGAAGTGGAACTATTTTATGACTAGCTCAGTGTGTTGCGTGATATCTGCAAATGTAAGCTATGACCTTCAAAATGAGCAGTTTTCTAGGCATCTACCATAAAACTGTAGCCTGCTTTCAAGATGGAATTTAATATATGCTATACTTGCAAAAAGTTGGACTGTAACGTCTACCAAAAATACAGTGAATAGCAAAAGGTGAGCGCTTGGAAGCTTTTGAGTAGTACAGTCATTGTCATCTCTCTACACTCCATGTGCCTGATATTCTTCCTATGCATTAGATTCTGCCTACTGTCTTTAGTGCTTTATAACCAGATTCTAGTAGCATACGTGACAATCTGATAACATTGTAATGTCCTTTTATAATGTGACAATCTGTTCTAGGTTTCGATTGCTATTATGCTTTATCAAAAAATGTTGGTAATGTATGTCTTATTTTGGATATAATAAATACATTGTAAAAACATTGGATTCTTTGCAACATTGTAACTCTTGGCAAAAACATAAGTTTTTAGTTTAAATGGAGTCTATCCCATCCCCAAACAATATTCAACTGCCACCACCATGTTACAGTCATAAACACAATACCTTTGTTATGGAGGTCACTTTTGTAGACTTGGAGAAAAAAAATAAACTGTGAAGACATGCATTTGAGACAGTTGGTGCACTGGGGGCGGTCCTTCAGCCTTGGGGGCGGTCCTTCAGCCCTGGGAGCTGCTGAAGTATGGGTGATGTCATGGCAGTGGGATGATCAGCGATCACTGCAGGGATGGGAGGAGTCTCAGTTGAAGAGCAGTGCTCCAGGGAGCTAATGGCCCACCCCCAAGTGTACCAAGTTTTTTTTTGGTTTTTTTTTAAACAATGTTTTATTGAATTTTTAAAATAACAATGAACATATATATCGTTGAAAACAAGTGTGGCATTACAGACACAGATAAAACATTCAAAAGTTCTTGTAAATAACTGCAGATTTAGCAATGAAGACATAACGTGAAATGGAACGTGGGGATGGGAAGGGAACCAAGTTGTTTTTTTGATGTAACATGGTGCTCTGTAACACAGTAACATTGAATATGTTTGGAGGAAATGGTAGACTTGCTCTAAAGCACATCTAAGCTTTCAGACAACTCCGATTTTCTGCCAGCATGAATAAATATTGTAATTTTTTTTATGTAACTTTTTAATGTATTTAGGCTCCTCTCCATCAAATTCTTTATCCTGCTTGTCACTTGGAGTGTGTATGGGCAGACACATTTATAATGTATGTATGGGGAGGGGGTTTGTCGCTCATCTTTCATATGACATCAAGATGGCAGTTCTACCTGTGTTATATCCATAGACCTTGCCAGTCGGGATTGGGATATTTTTATGTAGATGCCTTTGCTCCCAATCCTATTATTTAATGTGACATATGCTGCCAGAAACTCCATAGTTGTTAGAATGTTTTGGGTATGCTTTAAAGTCACACCTATGTACCACATAGTATGGTTTAATACATTTTACTTGTCATCATTCTGAACATCCTTCATTATCATTTACTAACTAATCCATAGCAAAAACCAAAGCTGGCCACAAGCAACTTAGCAGGTAAA
Organism: Leptodactylus fuscus; assembly: GCF_031893055.1. Lineage (NCBI taxonomy): Eukaryota > Metazoa > Chordata > Amphibia > Anura > Leptodactylidae > Leptodactylus > Leptodactylus fuscus. The sequence continues at coordinate 83,196,668 of NC_134266.1, forward strand.
TGCTAGCGTATGTAGCTTGTATCAGCACCTGTCACTCATGGCCAAACCTGACCTGGCAGAGGAGAGTGGGGGATGTCTAGAAGGCCATCATGCAGAGAAGTAAAACTTGTAAGGAAAAGTTGCATTACATGTGTATGGCCAAATAGACACCCCTACTCTCCTCTGCCAAATCATAGTATGCCATGACTAGCTGAGAGGTGTTGGTGTGAGCCACATGAGTAGCTTTTCCTTGCTAGCTTGCTTGTGCCCACCTCTGGTTTTTACTATGGACAGGTCAGTGACTATGTCTAAGTTGCTGCACTAGACACAGCACATGGGCAGGTACAGCATGGTCTTTCAAAGAATGTAAACATGTTTTTCTAATCCTTTAACCGCTTGATACATTGTATACACTCCTAGCCCAAAATGTTTTAAACTGTAGTATATTTTGATGTTTGATATGTAATAAACATAATGAAGTGAAAAAAAAAAAAGTTAAACCTCTTTGTATATTTATGTACTAGAATCTCAAATGTTTTGTGCTAGGTGTGTAGATGCATCTCACCATATTTAGTTAGGTCATTGCCTCCATTTTACATCACTGACCTTCCCTTTTACATCACTGACCTTCCCTTTTACATCACTGACCTTCCCTTTTACATCACTGACCTTCCCTTTTACATCAGACCTTCCCTTTTACATCACTGACCTTCTCTTTTACATCACTGACCTTCCCTTTTACATCACTGACCTTCCCTTTTACATCACTGACCTTCCCTTTTACATCACTGACCTTCCCTTTTACATCACTGACCTTCCCTTTTACATCACTGACCTTCCCTTTTACATCACTGACCTTCCCTTTTACATCACTGACCTTTCCTTTTAAAAAAAAAAATTTTGTGATCTGAGACACATGGCATAGATACTGTAACATCTACAGATGGTTGTCGTGCATAGCCACCATAATAACCAGTCTGTCTCAGGATACTTGGGTCTTCAGCACAGGAAAACATTAGTTTCTGAAGGTGAAGGATTGGTAGAATGGAAAGCATTGTTCTCTATCATATAAATCCGATTTTGTAAAGGTACACTATGTTTAGGTGCAGAATTCTTGAAACATTTTAACCATTTCAGTTGATATATTTGGTATGGGCTGTCTGTAAAGGCTGAGTCTTCTCTATGAACACTTCCATTCCCATGTTTGGGATATTGATCCCCATTTGCTGCTTCTCTATAGGCTTGTGGCACAGATCATCAGTCATGCATGTCGTTTTTAACAGTGATGGGGTTAACAGGAGAAAACTATATTCTTGTAACTCAATGATTGGAAGCTAATGTTCTGGTACTGTTATATATTCACACAATATAATCTGTTCGAAAACATCTTGTGCGTGTCTAGTTTTCTTTGAATAATTTAAGACCCTGTACTGAAGCCTTTGGGTGGTGGTAGCAAAATCTCTTTTAATGCCAAGTGCATTCAGTGTACGAGTACATGGAGATAGAATAACACATAAATTTTACATTGCACTTGGCAAAAGTAGCTCATTATCTCTTGAAAACTCTCCTCCTAGTATTCTGTTGGGAGATGTGACCGTTTCTCTCCTTATCTGGCAGAGATGCCATGCTGGTGTTTTTGTCCACACTTGGGCCTAATGGGAAACCGGTATTCATTGTATAGCACTACATTTTAAAGAATGATAGAAACCACAAAATGTATATTGAAGAGATACTATAAACTAGAGCTGCCATGATACCAGAATTTGGACTGTCATATTGATGGTTCATGTAGTATCACAACTCTCCATATATAATACTATGTGATGTACCATACACAGTCCATTTACATTGTGACCACCTGTCAAAATCCAGAATAACCACCTTTAGCAGACAGATCGCTGCGAGACGTGCAGGAAGAGAGGGGATGTTGTGATGATCACTGGGATGTTGAGCCATGCCAACTCCAGTGCCGTGTCTGATCTGTGTCCCAGTACCGTAGATCTTTACAGTCAGAAGGGCATTTCCTGACAGTCAGTCAGGTACGTCCTTCTTCAATGCAGCGCCTATTACGCTGTACATTGTGAGCAGGGTGGAACGCCCCCTCCCCTCCTGATAATACTCGTCTATGGACGAGCACTGTGAGCAGAGGGAGGGGGCGTTCCTCCTCGCTCACACTGTACAGCACGATAGGCGCTGCTTTGAAGAAGGACGTACCTGACTGACTGTCAGGAACGCCCTTCTGACTGTAAAGATCTACAGTACCGGGACCAAAAGCTCTTTATCCAGGACACAGATTGGGAAAGCCGAATTCAGTGCACCTTCGGTTTTCCAGCAGTATATAGAACTGCCTGTGCCCCGCACCATGAAAGGTCCTCTTTAATCCTAATTTACTATAGGTAAGTTCCATTCACATGGCTGTGGTCAATCCATAAAATACACCTGCACATCATGAATGGAACAGTTTTGTGACTAGGTCCTGAGTCTTTGTATAAATACCTGCTTGGGACTGTCAATAATTGTATGTGGAGCACACGTCCCGCACTCTTAATGGTGGTCTTCACACGCTGCCTGTGCCCCTAGCGACATTCCCTACCCTCCTATAATTTATAGCAAGTCCCTCCTCAAGCACTAGTAGCAATGGAGAAAGGAAGTTGGAACGTTCCTCCTTTAATGTAGCCTATGCTGCTCTAATAGCAAATGGCGGTTCAATAGAGAACATGGTGGGCGCTGGGCATCATGTGCTGTGCCGGAGCTGGAGGTTCAGTACAGTTGAAATTGTAAGAGCTGTAGCAGGTCCCACCACCTATAGTAAACAGGACAGCAGACAGTATAATCCATGACAATAGTACTGAGATGCCTGCACCTGATTTTTAAATTCTTCAGAAATTCCTATATCTGTACCTTTCTAATTTTTTGTCTATTCAGACTTATTTTACTTTCACCTAGAGTTATACATCGGATGTATTCCCCAACGCATACGTATGATGAAAGGCGTAACAGCCCAGCATATAGCAAAAGGAAACTCATTTGCTCATGCTGGGTGCCTGGTGTCCTATGAATATATCCATACATAGAATGCAGTAAGAAAATGAGACCTGGACAGAACCTAAAAAAATTTGAAATTGGAAAAAAAAAAATAGCAAAAGTTATCTATAACCTGTCGGCGAAAAAAACACCATCTACATCATGTTAGAATAGTTCTTGATGGCAAGCTCTTCTACATTCCTGAGTGCGCCACATACTTAACTGGAGATAGATAATAAGTAGGGTTGAGCGATCGTGTTCGGAAAAAATCGGATTCCGATCGGCGATCGAGAAAATTTCGCGATCGGAATTCCGAACACGATCTTTTTAGGTGGGATCGAGATCGGTAGTATTTCCCACAATGCTTTGCTTAGCCTTCACACTGAGTATATAGTGTATACTCAGTGTGAAGGCTCGGCTGCGGTTCCATAGGAATGAATGGAAGCAGCCGGCACACAGCCTTTATCCCCCTGCGCGCCGGCTGCCTCCATTCATTCTAATGTGAGGCTAAACTAACATGACCTCTCTAGTAGCTACTTACCTCCAGAGATGGCAGCTTCGTTGTTCTTCTTCGCCTCGCTGCAGCTCCACGCTGCTCTTCTTGCCTCACTGCCCCGCCTCTCAGGTTAGTGTTTAAAGAGCTAGGAAGGCAGGGCTTGTGGCTTAGGAGAGTGTGGGCGTCATACTGTGACGTCTCCCCTCCCAGTACCCGCCCACACTCTCCTAATCCACCCACACTCTCCTAACCTGGCAGGGAGGGGGCAGCGAGGCGAGAAGAGCAGCGTGGAGCGGCAGCGAGGTGAAGAAGAAGAAGGAGAAGCAGCGGAGCAGCCATCTCTGGAGGTAAGTGGACACCAGGGGGGACTAAGTAGCCAGAGGATTAAAAAAAAATCCTCTGGCTACTTAGTGATTCACTACACAGCGTGGATTCTAACAATTAAAGCGTTCAATTGTTAGATTCCATGTTGTATAGTGAATAGGATTGCTTTTAAAATCTGATCTCCGATTAATAAAAAAATCCCATTGACTTGCATTGGGATCGAGATCGGGTTCGAATGAAAAATGATCGGAAATCGGATTTTAAAATTGATCCTGAAAAGTCAAGATCGTCTCAACCCTAATAATATTACCAAAAAGCCATCTTTTTCCTCTGAAATGTCTCCTCTCTTGTCCTTGGCAGTGTCTGGTATTGCAGTTCAGTTAAAAAGTAGAATTTCCAGAACATCTTCCTACTGCTATTGGAGAGCACATTTGCCATACGTGCAAGGAATACTTATGGCGACTATGTCCGACATATTCATAGATTGTTACAACTAAGCACAGGTATACATTATGAAATATAACGCGTTTCATGTATCACCAAGGCAAGGTTCATATACAATATGAACAAAACCTTAACAAGGTTTTGAAGAGAAGTGATTCAAATTTGTATGCTTTTCTGTATCCCATTGCTGAAATGAATGGTAACAGTAATTTTTCAAGTATTTATCACCTGTTGATGGGGGGGGGGGGCGGAGGTTGGGGTTTGGGGTGCAATAGGTGCTGGGAAGGGGGAGGGTGGCGTTTTGGTTGTCTGTCTGCCCCTTCCCTGAGCTTGAAGACTGGCTTTCCCTCTAGGGTATCTGCAGTGCTCTTATTCTGTCGGGAAGGGGTTAATAGGAGCACTGCAGATACCCTATATTCAGCCAGACTGAATTCCGGGTGTGTGGGGGCGGGGGGAACAGTCCGCAAGCTCAAGGAAGGGGCAGACAGACAACCAAAACTCCCCTTCCCCAGCACCCATCCATCTACTGGACCCAACTCCGGCCATTTTAATTTTTGAAATTTTCCAGTAGCTGCTGCATTCTCCCCCCCCCCCCCCCTCGGCTTATACTCGAGTCAATAAGTTTTCCCAGTTATTTGTGGTAGAATTAGGGGGGGTCGGCTTATACTCGAGTATATATGGTAATTTATATGAGTGTGGCTGAGCAACAAACATCCCATAACCTGAGGACAGCTGTGGCACTGTGTTTGGTAAAAAGTCCTTTAGACCTGTGTTTCTGACCAGAAAGACTCCTGTTGTTTGCCTGCAATATGTCGCTAGGAATAATTCAACAGTTTCTAGTACATCCTTGTTACACACTAGAGCAAGAAGTAAATGCCACATTTTTAGCCTTCAATATAACTGATACTCTGACCCAGAGGAAATAAAATGAAATTTAATGTGCACTAGACTTGCTATCCTGGAATTAAAATGAACACTTGTATAAAGAAGCTTCGCTGCGACGGCTTTGAAAGAAACGGCGGCCACAGTTTGGAACACTGAATATTTAATATTCTCATTTACCCAGTAGTATTTAAATATTTAAATTACAGGCTTGCGCGAGCGAGATGAATTATCTTTGTTTCCCTTGGAGAAATACAGAAACAGATGCATCCTTACAATTGCCTTATACATTCGTCCTGTTTTCCAATCCCCCATTGTCCTACTAATTCTTAACTAATCTTCCTATGGTTAAGTGAGCAGTGCCAGTGTACAAGAGCTGTTCTTTTATTCCTTTTATATAAGTAGGACAGCGTGCATTCTGAAGTTTGCTAAATGGCTTTGATTATATGTCGTATATTATAATCAAGGCTGCAACATCAACTAAAATAACATTATGTCGTTTTACTTATTACTGTTATTTATTTCTGGAGCAACGCGCAATGTAACTGAGAACATGTCATTCTAGAGGTTATTTTATTAGTATAGTCATCATTTCTATACATGAAAGCGTTCCAAGGGTAATGATATCCTGTATATTATTACTACTTTGCATAGGACTTTTTTCATATAAGGACCAATGTCAGGGCTAAAACGGAAGTGACATTGTTTAAGCTGCGTATACACATTAGATTTTTGTCAGTAGGTTCCATAGATTTTGGAAGCACTGATCAGACATACTGTATAATGTGTATGGGGGTGTTCTATATTTTTCTTGTTGGTAAATGTTGGAGAAAAAAAAGTTACATTTCAGCCAACCCAATACTTATGTACACAGGGAGGAAGAGCTACTACCATAGGTATCTGTCAGCGGCTTACTTTCCTCTCCCCATTCAGCCAACTGTCTAGTCTATATGGCAAATTTACTTAAGTAGTCACCGTGGGCGGACAGCAGCTTCAGCCTAGTCGTACTGTCCCCTTACGAATCATGTGTTCTGGACACAATCTCCTTCGGAAACCAGGGAGCAAGAGGATGTGAAGGAGTTATAAGTCATGGCTAGAAAACGTGAGGGAGGGACAGTGTGACTAATCTGAAGTTGCTCCCGCCCCTCTGACTATTTAGGTTAATTTGCATATGACGTTTTATGCTTTTTATAACTTCTCTTTGCCGCAACAGAAAGATCACAGAAGGGACCAATGGAACGGAAAGTAATTCTTCCTCCACAGGCCAGTTTATCATGAAAAAAAAACATCAGACAGGTGACCTTTAAGCCTTGCTCTCACCATAGATTTTGGCCTCTTTCTCCAGTAGAGAACTTTGAAGAATCCTTCTTCAGTAGAAAGGTTACATGAAAAAGTGTTTTAAGTTTCACTGTAGAATGGAAGATTATGAATGATAATCTGTTTTCCCTTAGCCCAAACAGCAGCACAACTGGGTTATTTCTGCCCCTGTGACCTGTTAGGACAGGTGGAACTTTTAATTAACTAACAGCTTTAACCCCCTATAAGAGGCCAACAGACCTCCTCACCCCTGTGTTAGTACCAAAGTATGATTTACAAACAGAATTTTACAATAGATACGACTGGGAGGGAGATTTGTGCTGCTGTTTGGGCTAAGGGAAAACAGATTATTATTCATAATCTTCCATTCCCCCTACGCCCAACCAGCAGCACAACTGGGGATTTAGCAAGTATAGCTTTACCCTAGGGTGGGTGATCCCGGCAGACCGATGTTAATACAGAATGTCCAAATGCTGTGGAATCCGCCGGACGCCAGTCCAGCCTGTAGTACCTGGCGAAGGTCAGCTGCGAACTCCAGGAGGCAGCGGCACATATCTGTTCCATGGGAAGGCCAGGAGGAAATGAAGGGGCGGGGTAGGCCAAGACCCCGCCCACCCACGGCAGTAGCCGTGAAATTGCCCCCAAACTTGCCCCACAGGGCTTCAGGGCAAGCAGGCAGTTTAACATCCTCTCTCCGTGTTTAAAAAACGATAGAGGGAGAGAGGGACATAAAAGAAAACTAATAATACCGCGGCAAGCGCCGGCCAGGCCCGGCGCGCATGTGCGGCAACCCCGGAGAGGAAGTTCCACCGTACGGGGAACATGGCCGCGAGCCGAAGCTTCCGCTCCGACCGCCGGGGAACAAAGGTTCCTACCCGCCCGGATCCCTGCGGAGGGCCGGCAAAGCACGCGCCGGCCTCTCAGACCGGCAGGGAAGCAAGGCAGGCAATCACCAAAAAGATGAAAAGAAATCTAGGAAGTATGGGGGAGAGGGACCCCCTCAAAGAGGACGATACACCTCTCCCCCCCTCCACCTGGCCTGTCCTGCACAGGACAGAAAAAAACACAGGGGGGAGGAGGTCTGTCGGCCTCTTATAGGGGGTTAAAGCTGTTAGTTAATTAAAAGTTCCACCTGTCCTAACAGGTCACAGGGGCAGAAATACCCCAGTTGTGCTGCTGGTTGTGTATAGGGGGAATAACCAAATAACATTAAGCACATCTAGATTTTCATTAAAATAAGCAAACTGCAAAAATCTGCAAAGACTGTCCAGGAGTTGGCAGATGTTTTAGTCCGGGTCTGGGAGGAGATCCCCAAGGAAACCATCCGCAATCTCATCAGGAGCATGCCCAGGCGTTGTAGAGAGGTCATACAGGCACGTGGAGGCCACACACACTACTGAGCCTCATTTTGACATTTTAAGGACATTACATCAAAGTTGGATCAGTCTGTAGTGTGTTTTTCCACTTTAATGTTGGGGGTGACTCCAAATCCAGGCCTCCATTGGTTAATAAATTTGATTTCCATTGATGATTTTTGTGTAATTTTGTTGTCATCGCATTCAACTTTGTACAGAACAAAGTATTCAATAAGAATATTTCATTCATTTAGATCTAGGATGTGTTATTTGAGTGTTCCCTTTATTTATTTTTTTAACAGGATCCTATCAGTCAGACACAATTTTTTCTAGATACCACGTCGGAATAGCCTTAAGAAAGTCTATTCGACTCCTACCTTTTGTCGTCTTCTCCGTGCCACCTTTCGCCTACAATCCATTTTTTTCTCGGTATGCAAATTAGCTCTCTTGCAGCACTGGGGGCAGGCCCCAACACTCAAACAGCACTGGGGGCGTCCCCAATGCTGCGAGAGAACTCTCTCCAGCGCTTGCCCAAGACCCGAAGCCTAGAAGTTAGAAGACACCACCGGAAGAAGAGGCTGAAGAGGATGCTGCTGACGAAGATGGAGGCGGGGCTGGAGAGAGTTCTCTCGCCGCAATGGAGACACCCCCAGTGCTGTTTGAGCGCTGGGGCCCGCTCCCAGTGCTGCGAGAGAGCTAATTTGCATACCGAGAAAAAATGGGATTGTGGCGAACGGCGGCGCGGAGAAGACGACGAAAGGTAGAAGACGAATAGCCTTTCTTAAGACTATTCCGACGTGGTACCTAGAAAAAATTGTGTCTGAGTGATAGAATCCCTTTAAGCAGTGTAGATATATATAAATACATATATTTTATTTTATTTTAAGTATGCATTAATAAGATGTCAACATAGTCTAGAAACACATTAAAAGTATATATCAATAATTTTACAAACACTATGACCTATACGTGAATGAAAAAACAAACAATATAGCATCTAGTATCTCAATCAATCCATCGTCGTATCACATATTGATATAGCCAAAATGAATTAAATAAAACATGCATAAGATATACAGTTGTTCAAACCGCGAGGATTAACATTTTGTAGTAGAAAGGTCTAGCAAGCCTTGCGTTATAATTTACAATTAAAATCACCTCCCCCAGGGGTCGGATTGGACCAGTTCTATAATTTGAAATTTAATCTGGGAAGTATCTCCCCCATGTTGGTCCAATGTATGTCAAAAATAAGTAGGGTCTGTTCTTGGCGGCCAATGTTATTAATATGGTCCCTTATCCTCCTGTAGAACTACCTGATGGTTTTACCAGCACATTGAATTTCGCAGGGGCATGTCATGACAGTGCCGCACCTCCCATGAGGCGACCTGAATCAACCGCTTCAGGCGGCACTATGCCAGAGCCCCGGGGAGGGCTGCATTTTTGCTGACCTAAGCCAATCCAGGACAAGCTGTCCTGGACTGGCTTAGGGTCACCGTCACTGAGTGGTGGATTGGGGAGGCCGCTGTAGCAGCGCTGCTCCAGCGGCCGCCCCTCACGCTCAGGCAGAGAGCACGTCCTCTCCCTGCCTGCTCTCTGCCTGCTAAAGACGCTTGCTCCACTCAGCCCCACCCCCTCTGTGTGGCCCTGCCCTGCCCCCTTCTGCTCGGCCCCTCCGCCTCCTCCTTCGGGGCAGGGGGGGGGGGGCGGCTTTCTGACGTCTGCCTCAGGCGGCAGAAACAAATGGTTCACCCCTGTCTCAGTATCATAATGATGAACCCACGTTTCATCTCCGGTAACAAATCAGTCAAAAATAAGCCGCAGATTTTCTCCACAGAGCTCCAGAAACTCCTTACAACACTCAACTCACACTTGTTTCTGAGCATTTACGGCACCCATCATGCACTGACCTTTGACAGATTAAGATGGTCATGAAGGATAGTGTGAATGGTACCCACGGATAGCTTAGTTATTTCTGCTAACATTTTGACCTTTATACGGGCATCTTCAAGTGCAAGTTTCTCAACAAATTTTATGATTTCCTCAGTAGTGGCAGCAACCGGCCCGCTGGCACGGGGGTCATCTTCAATGCTTTCTCTACTCCGTTTAAACTCACTTGACCACTTTTGAAAGGTGGATAATGAAGGAGCAGAATCTTGATATACAGCCACCATCTCTTGGTGGATGATTTTTGGGGGGGTTTCCTTGTTTTGTAAGGAATTTTATCACAGCGTGATACTTGATTTTTGCAATATTGTTGCTTGAGTCATTCTGGTTGTCTTTCTCCAAGGATATCTCGAAATGATGGTAATGAATAAAAAATTAGTATTTATACCTTCAGGGAGTGTCATTTGACATTAAGATAATTTAAAAACCTTCATCATTACTAAATCGCTCTGATACCGAGAATACATTGAACTCCCCTCGTAATACCTTTTTGAAGTGTGTTTCACCTGACTGTTGGAGAGAGGTGTGTTTATATGCAAGTGAGGTTTCTGCTTAGCCTGGCAAGTTATTGGTGGTGGCAGCATGTATTTGGGGTGTGAACTGTGTATGCAGGAAAGAACAGCATTCAGGAGATGAGAGTTCCTTGTGTGTCTTAACCCCTTCCCGACATCCGCTGCTTTAAGCAGTAGACAACCGGCTCTAAATCGGAGGCATTAACCCCTCCGGTGCCACAGTCAACGGCGCCGGAGGCGCCATTTTCCCGGCGGCGCATGGCCCATTTTGCCGGTGATCGCCGGCTCCTGGAGCATGCTCCAGGGCCGACGTCACGTTGACATGACAGCCGGGAGCCTTTACAAGGCTCCCCGGCCGGTCTGCAATCTCTCTTTTGCAGGCTGGTCTATGCACCCTGCAAAAGAAAGGATGATTTTTTGCAATGCATTAGCATTGTAATGCATTGCATTAGTGATCAGACCCCCTGGGGTTCAACACCCCTAGGGGGTCTAATAAATGCAAAAAACAAAAAGTAAAAAAAAAATATAAAAAAATATAAAAAGTATTAAAAATTCAAATCACCCCCCTTTCCCTAGAACACACATAAAAGTAGTTAAAAACTGTGAAACACATACATGTTAGGTATCCCAGTGTCCGAAATCGCCCGCTGTACAAATCTATAAAAATATATTTCCTGTATGGTAAACGCCGTAGCGGGAAAAATAGTCAAAAGTGCCAAACAACCGTTTTTTCACTGTTTTGATTCTAATAAAAAGTGATCAAAGCAATAGCATTTCCCGAAAATGGTAGAATTAAAAAGTACACCCGGACCCGCAAAAAAAGACACCCTATGCATCCTCGTACACGGACGTATAAAAAGTTACGGCTGTCGGAATATGGCGACTTTTAGAAAAAAAATTTTTTAACACAGTTTTGGATTTTTTTTAAGGGGTCAAAATGTAAATAAAACCCTATAAATTTGGTATCCCTGGAAGTGTACCGAAACACAGAATACAGGGGACATGTCATTTTGGCTGCACAGTGAAAGCCGTAAAACTAAAGCCGGTAAGAAAGTCGCAGAAATGCATTTTTTCTTCAAATCCACCCCATTCTGAATTTTTTTCCTGCTTCCCAGTACATTATATAGAATAATTAATGGTGGCATCATGAAGAAAAACTTGTCCCGCAAAAATTACAATCTCATATGGCTCTGGGAGCGGAGAAATAAAAAAGTTATGGGGTTTAGAAGGAGGGGAGTCAAAAACGAAAAACGAAAATCAAAAAATGCCATCGGCAGAAAAGGGTTAACTGTTATTAAATAATCGTCCTTTATTTTCATGTAGTGACATTGACCCCCTATAATCCATTTGGCAACCAGGGAAGGTTAAATTAATAGGAAATAATTTTTTCCTAATATTGCTTACCTAAACGAGGGAAGTGTTTTATAGTCAAATTTGTCTTTTTGTCCAGAAAATATGGTAAGTCATATAATGGACATAAATAGTGCTGTAGTCTTACTTCTCTTGTACACACACTGTAGCTTATTCTGAAGAGTCACCTGAAATAACAGAACACTCGACATACCAATACAGCTTTGTGTGAACAGAACCGCAGTGTATTTGTCATCAGATTTTCTATCATTTGGTCCTAGAACTGTTTGTAATATCACTTATAGTTGTATATAACTCCTATTACATTATATTGGGATCACATGCCTTAAAACTCCTTTATGTTTACCACAGTTTTGCACAGTTTTTATCCATGTATTAATTGGAAACTGTCACATCTAAAATGCAGTCTCAACTGCGGGCTTCATCTTCAAATATATAATTATATACACACTCTCTGTGGGCTTATTGGTCCTGTGGTCGGAGTGACTAGATGTCTGACAACTAGGGTTGAGCCGATCTTGAGATTTCAGGATCGTTTTTAAAATCCAATCATTTTCCATCTGAACCCATTCCCGATCCCATTTCCGATCCTAATGCAAGTCAATGTGATTTTTTAATGATCGAAGATTGAATTTTAAAAATGATCTTATTCACTACAGAGCATGGAGTCCAAAAATTGAAGGCTTCAATTTTTGGACTCCACACTGTGTACTGATTAAAAAATCCCCCGGCTACTTAGTCCCCACCACTTACCTACACAGAAGCACTGCGCTCCCCGTTGTTCTCACTCCTTTTCTCTCTACTTCACATGCCTGCAGAGTGCCGTGCACGCCTCCCCCTCCCAGGCTAGTGTTACTGATGCTGGGAGTAGGTGGGGCTTGTTGTGGCTTAGGAGAGTGTGGACGCGTATAGGGCGGGGAGATGTGAGTGCATCACTCACGTCTCTCCTCCCAGTACCGGCCCACACTCTCCTAAGCCACAAGCCCCGCCTTCTCCCAGCATCTGTAACATTAGCCTGGGAGGCAGGGGCATGCACGTCGCTCTGCAGGCATGTGAAGTAGAGAGAAGAGGAGCGAGAACAACAGGGAGCGGCAGCGCTTCTTTGCAGGTAAGTCGAGCGATCGGGATCGGAGTTCCGTTCCCGATCTTTTTTTAGGCAGGACTGGAACCCGATCGCGATCGTGAAATTTACTCGATTGCCGATCGGGATCCAATCTTTTCTGATCCCAATCGCTCAATCCTACTGACAACCTTCCCTATAAAAGTGCGCGTACAGTGATAAGTAGGACCGACCACTAAAAGCAAGAATATAATTGACATATTGTACTGAATCCGTTCACACAACTATATACCTGCTCCGCTCCCTCTGCTCTATACCATGCTGCCCATAGATCAGACTGCATGTTCAATGTGACAGGTTCCCTTTAAGTACATTTATTTATTTTTTTCTTAGATATTTGTTTACAGGAAAAACAAAAATGAGAATGGGAACTAGTGGGAAGAACCTCAAAGGATTACTCATAGATGTTTTCAGACTGCCAACACATGTACTGTCAGCTACAGAAAGTATTTGTCCAGAGGCAGAATATAAAAACATTGACAGCTGGGCTTTAAGTATCAGGCCATTCACAGCATGTTAAGCCTCTGCAGACAAATGGCACTCACTACTGAAGATATTATGGAACTAATAAATCTCAGTCCAAATTACCTTATTAAATAAAAAATATAAAATATGCATGCCACCTTAAGCCCATTGTATATGGAGTGCATATATATAATTCAGATGGATAGGGACCTGCAGATAAACAGCATATGTGGCTATAAAAAGCACTATAAAATACTCCAGCTTATATCTATGCCTATGATGAGTCAGTACTCTATCGCAGATTTCGAAGGTCGGTTGAACTCTGTCTTTAATGGCTCTGACTACACCAACCAAGCATTACTCTGGGCCAAGCTCTGAACTGCCCAAGGACATAGAATGTAAGCTCTTGTGAGCAAGGTCCACACTCCTATTGTTTGATATGTTTATTTCATTGTCACGTCTCATATTGTCTGTTCATGTGTCCTCTGATTTGTAAAGTGCTACGGAATATGTTGGCGCTACATTAAGTCTATTATTATTATTATTGACAGCATAGTTGGATCCCCCTTCTTGAGTGTACTCGAGTCTCGGTTAACAAATACACCTACATGTACACAACATATTCACTCCAATATTCTTAGAAAACAACAGGTTTGACTCTGGAATTACACTGCATGGCCTGAATGTAAGACTGGCAACAATGGAGGTCTGGATGGAAAATCTAAAGACACAATATAACCTTTTTACATAAGAGGCTTTATACCTGATGCGAATATAAGGTGTCACAATGTAGTATGCAAAGACTGTATGACGAGCAACACCAAAAGTGATGCCACTTGTCACCTGGAACCAATGGGTACTAGGTTTCACCCATTTAGAGAATTACTGCACCACTCTCTTTCCAGTAAGTTCCAGACTAAGGAAGAGTAGAAGAATCAGCAAACAAATACACAATTAAAGTGACAGTATAATATCATGCAATACAGTGTCATCAGCATATTCAGAAAAATAGACACTATTATGTGCACAATAACAAGCATCACACAAGTACATATACAAAACAGTTACACAGGCTGTCCTTGGGTTACAGGCTAAACCAGTCGACCACCGAAAGACAATTTTGGAAGGCAATGGCTTTCCACTTTACGAGATATTCCAGACGCAAAAAAAATTACACCCTGTCCACAGAAGAGGGGGTTACTTGCTGATTCGTGGGTGTCCAGCTGATAGGACCACCACTGGTCTCGAGAACTGTGATGTTATGCACCCAAATTTGAACAGAGCCTCAGGTCAGAAATGTGTCCCAACAGTGCATTCATTTCTGGTTTCTGTTTCAATAGTTGTTTTTTTTTTCAGGAAAAGAAAAAGAACTTAGGCTAGGTTCACACCTGTGTTTGGGCTTCCGTTTGGGGGGTCCATTTGGGGACCTCCTGACTGGAAATCTAATCCGCTTAGAAAAGTGAGTATCCGCGGACCCCATAGACTATAATTAGAGATGAGCGAGTAGTATTCGATCGAGTAGGTATTCGATCGAATACTACGGTATTCGAAATACTCGTACTCGATCGAGTACCACTCACTATTCGAATGCTATACAGTCGGCCAATCAACGCTGGTTCTTCTCCTACCTTTAGAAGTCAAATTGAACTTACCAAGTCCACGAGTGAGGGTTGGGCTGGATTCTCCTAGAAGTTTTCTCCGTGCAGCGTCCCCGCGGCGTCTTCTGGGTCTGGATTCACTCTGCCAGGCATCGGGCCTGGGAAGAGCCGACTGCGGATGCCTGCGCTACAAGAAAATGGCCGCTTTGACTTTAAGCAGCCATTTTCTTGTAGTGTGGGCATGCTGTAAGACACCGCGGGGACGCTGCACGGAGAAGACTTCTAGGAGAATCCAGCCCAACCCTCACTCGTGGACTTGGTAAGTTCAATTTGATCGAACGTTGCCTACCCCTGAAACGAGCATTTTCCCCCCATAGACTATAATAGGATTCGATATTCGATTCGAGTAGTCGAATATTGAGGGGCTGCTCAAAACGAATATTGAGTATTTAACTACTTGCTCATCTCTAACTATAATGGGGTCCGCCTGGTTTCCACCTAAAAAGGATGAAAAACGTCTAGAGAAAAGCGTTTCAAGAACTGAGAGGGGGAGGGAAAGGATCATCAGAGTTGTAGGAGTTACTTGTGAGTGAGAGATTGACAGCGTCACGAAATGGAAGAGAGGATGCAAATATGGATGATTTCCAGCAATACCAGTTATCTATGTTGGTTAAATGGCATGTATATATTCAGAATAATAATTTTTTGTAAATTTCCCTATAATAGTTGAGAGGGTAGAGATATGGTTTGTTTTCCAGTTAAATGATAGGGCTGACAGTGTGGACCAAATAATATGGGATAATACTGTTTTTGTAGCATTTCAGGACATTATCTAACTCCAGATCAAAGCGACTGAATTAGCGGGCATTCCCAAAAGATATGTATAATAGTACCCATATATTCACAGCCAGTTAGGTTTTGGACACTTTTATAGGGTGTGTAATACCATCTATATAGAATCTTATAATAGAGTTCCTGGTGGTGTTTTAACCAGGTCTCTTCCTCGAAAGTAATATTAATTTCTTTATGCCACTATACAATATGTGTATGATGAGCGAGTGCAGAGTAGAAGGTGCTTACACCCAGTAAGAATTTAATATGGTCATTTAAGAATAGTGAGACCTTTAATGAGAGAATCGGTGGTAGAAATGGGATATTCCTAAAAGTAGAACAGATCTGGAGAAAAGTACAGAATTTATGATTCTCAACATTATAATTGTGTGTGATATCTGAAAAGCAAAGGATTAATCCATTACACTATAGGTCATTAACGTATAGAAATTACATTCAGTGTGAACCTTTAAGATCTGGTGTGATTTTTTTCCAGAATCTCTAGTGGAAATTTTTCTAATTTAGTAGGGTTTGAGCTGAACCTGGCGGGTTTTGATTCATTTTTGTTGTATTCATTTCAATGGGACTGTAGTGCTGTACTTCAGCTATTTCACTGGTCCCCTTTGAAATAAAAGAAACAGCATAGACTTGCATTTCCAATCTACCACTTAATTCAAACCTGAGAGTAAAACACCCCAGTTCTTGTGATCTGTGGGGATCCCAGGGGTTGGACCCCCTACTATCAGTAATTTTCCAGCAATGGGCAAACTTGTTCAGAGCAAACCACATTTGGCACACATTTTGCAAAGGTTTCGGCTGCTAATGAAACTGAAAATTTAGGGATTTGTTTCAGTCGAACCAGTAATAATGGCCACTACCATATGAAGCATGAGGAAGAAAATAGAAATAAAGAGGAGGAATATAACATGATCTGTAACTCCAGAGGGCTGATACAATCAAGATCTGGCAACCTCTCACCCAATCATGTGGTGGGTACAGAGGCCACAGTGATGCTGTCATAGGAACTATATCAAATCATACACAGGGAGAGGAGCCATTTTGTGAAATGCTCTAGTAGTGCCAGTACAAAGACATTGGGAACAACAACAAACATTGCTTTACTATAGCTAAATTAAGGAGAGGAGCAAAGAATACATTGGTTTAATTCATTTAGACCAGTGATTCCCAAAGTGGTCCAGGTGGACCCCCAGAGAACTCAGCCGTGATGCAAATTTCCATAGTTAGATCTAATCTTCACATTTTTTGACGAGTTTTGGAAATATGCTTGAAATGTAGCAGCAGGGGGTCCACCGAAACCAGTAAAATTTGGAAAGTGGTCTACGAGAAAAAAAAAGTTTGGGAACCTCTGATTTAGACAGAGAGAGATACAAAAGAACCATAAGAGTCAGAGGGAGGAGCGCTGCACTGTACTGTCCATTCTCTGTGTATTTGTACATACAGTCTAACTGGCCAGTCGCCATTTGGTTGCTAAATAACTTTTTGGTACTCCATGGTATCAGTGGAGCGCACTCTGCTTTTTCTTACATACTAGTGCATCTCAATAAATTAGATTATCATCAAAAAGTTATATTTTTTAAGAAATTCAATTGAAAAGGTGAAACTCATATATTATATTGAGTCATTACAAACAGAGAGAATTTTTTGTTTGTGTTAATGTTGATGATTGTGGCTTACAGCCAAGGAAAACCCAAAAGTCATTATCTCAGAAAGTTAGAATAATATAACCCATAATAGCTGCAAAGGCTTCCTAAGCAATGGCCCCTTAGTCTGGTTCAGTAGGCGACACAATCATGGGGAAGACTGCTGACTTGACAGATGTCCATAAGGCAGTAATTAAAAGAAAAAAATATAACAGGCCATGAATATGCAATCCATAAAAAGGGTTAAATGTTTTTCGGTTCTAGTCGTGGACCGTTATCAGACCGGGATTGACACTAATGGTAACAATAGGGTAGGAAGCAAAGCAAAAATAAGAATAATAAGTGTATAGAAAACACCTTGTCAAGTGCATCGACGCCAGTTTACACACTTGACAAGGTGTTTTTTATACACTTGTTATTCCTATTGATGCTTTGCTTCCTACTTCCTGCACTATTGTTACCATTACTGGCAATCCGGGTCAGATGAAGATCCACCACTAGGACCGAAAGACGTTTAACCCTTTTTATGGATTGCATATTCTTGGCTTAAAGAAATCCTATCATACAAACCCTTTTTTTTTGTGAGTAACACGTCGGAATAGCCTGAAGAAAGGCTATTCTTCTCCTACCTTTCGTTGTCTTCTCCGTGCCGCTGTTCCGTAGGAATCCTGGTTCTTGTCGGTATGCAAATGAGTTCTTTTGCAGCACTGGGGGCGAGCCCCAGCACTCAAACAGCACTGGGGGCGTCCCCAATGCTGCGAGATAACTCTCTCCAGCGCCGCCTCCATCTTCGTCAGCAGCGTCCTCTTCTTCTGGCGGTGGTTTGTAACTTCTAGGCCTTGGGCAGAGCAGACTGCGCATGCCCACAGGTCACGAGAAAATATCCGCTTACAATACTGTGCAAGTCCGAGGCCTAGAAGTTACAAACCACCGCCAGAAGAAGAGGATGAAGAGGATGCTGCTGGCGAAGATTGAGGCGGCGCTGGAGAGAGTTCTCTCACAGCATTGGAGACGCCCCCACTGCTGTTTGAGCACTTGGGCCCAACCCCAGTGCTGCGAGAGAACTCATTTGCATACTGACAAGAACCGGGATTCCTATGGAACGGTGGCGCAGAGAAAACAATGAAAGGTAGGAGAACAATAGCCTTTCTTAAAAGGGGTTGTATGATAGGATCCCTTTAAAGGGATTCTACCATTAAACTACTTTTTTTTCTAATTACCACGCCGAAATCGCCTTAAGAAAGGCTATTCGTCTCCTACCTTTAGACGTGGTCTCTGCCACGTCGTTCCGTAGAAATACCGGTTTTAACCGGTATGCAAATGAGCTCTCCGCAGCAATGAGGGCGGGCCCCAGCGCTGAAAGGCCGATGAGCGCATCCCCATTGCTGCCCGAGAGCTCTTTCCTGCGCCACCTCCTCCTTCTGCAGCAACTCCGCCTCTTCTGGCTTCTCTTGCTCTTGTAGTTCAATATAGGAGCATAGAGAGGACACCCCAAAATGGCCGCCAGCCGGCTCCTGTATTGAACTGCAAGAGTGGCTACCCAAAAATGGCCGCCAGCCGACGGCCATTTTTGGGTAGCCGCTCTTGCAGTTCAATACAGGAGCCGGCAGGCGGCCATTTTGGGGTAGCCGCTCTTGCAGTTCAATACAGGAGCTGGCCGGCGGCCATTTTGGGGTGGCCTCTCTATGCTCCTGTATCGAACTACAAGAGCAAGAGAAGCCAGAAGAGGCGGAGTTGCTGCAGAAGAAGGAGGCGGCGCAGGAAAGAGCTCTCGGCAGCAATGGGGACACGCTCATCGGTGTTACAGTGCTGGGGCCCGCCCTCATTGCTGTGGAGAGCTCATTTGCATACCGGTTAAAAGCGGTATTTCTATGGAACGGCCACATCTAAAGGTAGGAGACAAATAGCCTTTCTTAAGACTTTGCTGACGTGGTAATTAGAAAAAAAAAGTAGTTTAATGGTAGAATCCCTTTAAATAAAAGTGGGATTCACTTTTTGCACAAATCCTTGAGTGCCTGATATATTTTTTCTTGTACTGTATTTTGGTGTGAAACCCTGTCAGCGCAACTTTTTTTTTACAATATTCAGATGGCAGTCATTGACACACTCCACAAGGAGGGTAAGTCACAAAAGGTCATTGCTAAAGAAGCTGGCTGTTCACAGAATATATCAAAGTATATTAATGGTAATTTGAGTGGAAGGAAAAAGTGTGGTAGAAACAGGTGCACAAGAAACCCTTCTGATTTAACTGAGGCATCAAAAGGGTTAATGTCAGCAATCAATGCAGTAACTTATCGCAGATATTGTCACTGGGTATCTGCTGTATAGATCAGCTTCCTGAGACACAGCCATATTTAAACACTTGACCTCTGCAGTAATAGTACAGGGAATGTTGGGTAGGAGTCAGTATTCCTTTTTTTGAAAAAACGTTTTATTACGTTATATAACGTTTTATTAATAAAAACTTGACACATTTTATTTTTTTTATTTGGAATTGAATGTGTCATATTTCCATTGCATTTATGCAAATAAAAGTTATTGTAATGATTGTAAAAGTTCATTTGCTTTTTTAAACTCAATGCCATTTATGAACACTACTGCGTATGCTTGAATAGTTTCTTTTTTTATTAAAATATTAGCACAAACAATATGACTATAGACATCTTAAGGTCTTAACTTCTCCAAATTATTACATATTATATAGGCACAGGTCTGATAGACAGCAGTTATTATTGCACATGTAGCTATATTGTTCCAGAAACTATTTCCATTATTAACTATATTACCTGTCAACTATGAACATGATATCCCTGCAAAACCACAGCAAACTTGCAGCAAATTTTAGTTTATTTCTAAGTGAAATTCAAGGATAATACGGAAAAAAATTGAAAAAAGCCAAAGCTTATCTAGAAGTAGCAACTATCCTGACATATACATTGTATGTGTACAACAAATATAGCGTAGTCAGAGCGAAATACTGTCAGTTGGCTACGAATAGGCCCTAAATAAAGCAGTTGTGTCCTTCAATAGCATTATTACATCTTACCTCTAGATGGCAGTTGAAGACTAAACACCATCACTTCTCATGTCAAATTCAAGACATGTTCTCACATAAAATGTCTTCAGAACAATGTCAAGAAACCGTGGAGACCAGGGCAGTGCAGCATGCAGAAAAACATGATATGTAAAAGGTTTCTTAGTCACAAAGCTGCACAGAGCTTTGATCAGTCTGATAGTGACGGCAAGGAAGAATATTTTATAGCTATTTATCACAATATTTTGTGTTGGTGAACTGTATGCTGTCATAGAAAGTACACTGCTCTCTATTTCTCTGGTTTTGTCAGGGCCTATAAATAATATTGTGATCCTCACACATTATACAAACAGAATAAACATGGATTTCAATTAGAGATGGACAAGCCAATTCATTTCAAATATTCCCAAATTGTTCCCTTTTGGAAAAAACAAACAATTGGGGAATCGTCTTGGATGAACCTAAATGGCAACTGCGACATGCATTACGGTAAATTATCATGGCATAATAGGAGGAGGCCCAGGGGAG
This sequence comes from Leptodactylus fuscus, assembly GCF_031893055.1. NCBI lineage: Eukaryota > Metazoa > Chordata > Amphibia > Anura > Leptodactylidae > Leptodactylus > Leptodactylus fuscus. The sequence goes on from NC_134266.1 coordinate 83,217,553, forward strand.
GTCACAAACATTAAAACATTAAAATTAAAATTACCTCAATTATTTTGGGCCTCCTTGCGGTATCCAGTGCCCTCCTGGTGACATCATGCTCCTGGGATCACCGCTGTGGCCCAATCACAAGCCTCAGCGGCTACTTTGGTGCATGGAGAAAATGTCAGATAGGGTGATGGAAAGAGAGTATATATTTTTTATATATTTAGTTTTTTAAACACTTTCCCTGTGCCTCCACCCATTGTATAGGGGGTTCACTTCTGGTTCATACCAAACTTGTTTGACCTGAAACAAATCAGGGACCCAACCCTTGTGACCATGAAACAAATCGAATCTTTGGAGCTTTGCCCATCTCTAATTTCAACATGTAATTTTTTTTTTTCCAAAAAGTAAACTAAAGGTACTATTGTACATTAACATAAGCAACCAGTGGTACTGCAAGTGCATAGCTGATGTGGACAACCAGGGCAAGCTACATTCATGTATTAAGATAAAGAGCAACGGCAGTGAATCTTCCCATGATAAAAGAACAGCCTAGCTATCTCTGGGTACTGCCTGCAGTTTATCACAAATTGCAGCACTGTACATGGACTTGCGACTTAAAACAATAAAAGAAGGATGCTATTCTAAGGCCTTGTTCACATCTGCGTCGATAATCTGTTCGGGGGAGTCGCATAGGGACCCCCCGAACGGACTACCGAACGCATTGGCAAGCGGTGTGCAGTGAAAGCAGTGAAAGCACACGGAGCCCATAGACTGTAAAGGGGTCTGTGTGCTTTCCACACTGTCTCTGCACGAGTCATGTGGACAGGAAAGTAGATCGTGACCTACTTTTCTGTCTGCATGTTCCATGCGGAGACCTTGTGGAAAGCACATGGACCCCATTATAGTGTGTGCTTTCACTGCACACCGCTTGCCAATGTGTTCGGTAGTCCGTTTGGGGGTGTTCCCAGGCAGACTCCCCCGAATGGATTACTGATTAGAATAGCATCCTTCTTTTATTGTGGTACTTGGTCTAACCATTGTTTCAAGTCGCAGAAATATGCCTGAATTCATGATGTTAAATAGTTGAAAATGCTCCAATGTGCATTTCGCCACGCATTGTCTTCGTCTGTTATTAGCAGACCCCAGAATATCATGAGCAGAGGTCAAGGGGAGGTGAGAAAACATAAAAACCAGTATTATGCCGATGCATAATGACACTGCCGCAACCCACATTGGTGATGTCCTTGTAGGGTACCCAAAACAGCAGGGAGTTGTGACGGAGCCTAAGACAAGTATATACTACTGGTTTTTATGTTTAACATTTCCCCTTAAGTTTATTGCCGCTGATCATTATACTCTGGTGACTGAAAAGACTTCAGAGGATAATATTAGTTCATGGGTGCTAAACCCCCAAAATTTTGGGTTCTGATGAACCTGAAATTTTTGCAATATTTGTAATAAACACCGTTGAGGCCTGAATGGGACATAATACTTTGTGGAGGGGCCGCTGTGGGACATTATACTATATGGAGGCTGCTATGGAACATTATACTATTATTATTTTTTTTTGTAATGTAGATTGTGAGCCTCATATAGGGCACACAATGTACATTTTTCCCTATCAGTATGTCTTTGTAGAATGGGAGGAAATTCACACAAACACAGGGAGAACATACAAACTCCTTGCAGATGTTGTCTGAAGCCTGCTAGGATTAACATCAGATCCCAAAGAGGTGAGTAACACTGTTTATTATGTTCCCTCTCCTCCTGTGGGGCTCCGAGAATTATACTCGAGGGTCTGAAAAGAACCCAGAGTATAATAATAGCAGTAGTCGGATCGCGGCCTGGGCACCCTCCACGACCTATAGTAAAAGGGGAAGCGGGGAAGGCAGTGAGCAGGCCTGGGCAGGTAGGTAAATAGGCCACTACCTGCTGGGGATACTTTGGCAGGTAACGGCCTATTATAAAACGAACAAAAAAAAGTATCTTTACTTACCGACTTCGCCGCTGCTCCCGCTGCCTCTGCCTCTTCACTGCACCCATAAATGAGACGTCTGTGTCTCAGCGCAGGCAGCGTGATGATGCCGCCTGCACTGAGATGTAGAGGTCTAAACCAGCGCAGGAGAAGGCCGCTTGGGTTGTTTTCAGAGTGACCTTCTCCTGCGCTAGTTTAGGTGAAAAAAAAAATTGCTGTGGCTGTTACCCCCTCCAGAGTGCCGCCTGAGGCTGATGCCTCACCTCACCTCATTAGGTGGCGCTGGTCCCCAAGCGGACTCCCTGAGCATAATACTGATACAGAATACAGATGTGAACCAGGCCTTAGTCAGTTTGCACCACCACCTGTCCTGCCAGAGGTAGGACAGAAAAAAAAACAACAAAATCTGCAATAAGAAAGAAGTGTGGGCTCCCTTAGCCTTATTGCGTATTCACACACCAGTGAAAAACGGCTGCATGCATATGTTTTTGTAGTGGCCATCACATGGTCATTTTAATAACAGTGGCAGTGCACTGAGCTTTTCACATGTCTGTCAAAATGGACATAGGGCCATATGAGTAAAACCATGACATTTGCTGCAAGTGAATAAGTCACTTTCATAGTACTTATTCACATGATGTTAGATCCATGAAAAACTGTACTGTCATGTGAATATAGCCATAAATATATATATATATAAAAAAAACCTCAAGTTAAACTTTCCTACATCTGTACTATATGGCGGTGTTGTCTCTACATGATACAGATGACATACTTATATCTGTATTTAGACCTGTGGGTAATGTCATTCTGGAATGTTTGAGTTGATAAATCACAGCTTATACATGAACTGATTTATGAGGCCTCCAGAATTAAACTTTGCTATTATTTCACCCTCGTGCTTCACACCTCCTTGGCTAAGAGCGATCACAGTTAACCTCACCCTTTATGGAATTCATTGCACTTTACAAGCAATATTAATGGTTGATGCAAAGATGCATGTAAGTGGAGGTGAGCGTATTATGCTTATATCCTCAGTGACAAACTCTCCTGAGTTGCAGGGAGAAAAGTCATTGCATCTGTCGCATAAAAATAATTTTATTCATGTTTTTTATACTTTAGTCTAAAAGTGTGTACATGAAGAGTGACACTATTTCTGACAATGATATGATTTGATAGAGTCTCCTCTGCAGGCTCCAAATCTCAGTTGCCCCAGATCTAGTGGGTAGAGACTAGCTGATCATGTGTCTCAAGCAGTGTGTGTTAAAATAATAACAGCCAGATAAGTGGAGAAAAAAGCATTTTTCTGTGAGGTTTGAATGTAATACAACGGTTGTTATATTGACTTGTACTATTGATTTATCCAAAATTTGTTTAAAATGTAGTGACCATTCCAGGCTAAAAATCATAACTAAGGAAAAGGATTCATCGGCTTCTGATTGCAATTTAAAGGTTATCAAATGAATTAATCTACATATTGAATTAAACAGGCCCTGTGCTTTCAACAGAATTTGCATAAATGAATAGTACAGGCAATTATAAGAAACTGCAATATCAGAGAGACATGCCTCTTTCTGCTGCTATAAGGCTGCTTCTCTGCTGCCTTCTGCTCTGCTAACTCACTAAATCGCTGCTTTATTAATCCTGAGATGGACGGCAGATCTCATGACTCAAGTCTATGGAAAGGAGAGGAAGGAGTAATAAGCAGAAAGTGCAGGAGATAAAAAAGGGAAGACAGATTAATGTTTGAGCTGAACAGAAACTTTCTGTCCTATCCATTGCACTTTACTCACATCAATACATGTCAGTGCTTCTCTATATATGTCCTGCATTATCTTGTAGCTGTTTGTGAGTTTGAGACACAGTCATATAGCTGATCGTGCAGTTCCAACCTCCAGTTTGGTGAGAACAACAAATTTCAGATCCAGTATTCAGAGGGGGAAAATGCTAAAAACTGCAGAATATATGTCATATAATGACCAGAAATAGCTACTTCTCATGTATAACCTATCCTACAAAGTCACCTGAACTGCCAGGTATTTGGCAAATACATCACAATACACGTCTTGTATTGTCTGCCCAAGGCTTAGGCTAGGTTCACATCTCTGTTGTTCGGGTCCACCGGGGAACCTGAACGACAGAGAGCTAGACTGCTAAAGCAGAAGTTACACGCATACACTACCAGACCCCAATGAAGACCGTGGTGCCTTACTGGTAGATGACAGCCAAACACTGCAATAAAAATCAGGGATGCGAATGGTCTGCAAAAGCTGTTGATGTTCATATGCACAGTGGATTTCAGTTTTGTGAGTAATAGAGGTGGCTATAGTGATCACCCTCTCCAAAGTGTTTGGCAGATGACAGATATTCCAAGGTAATTGTAGTTGCACTGAACTGATAAAACACTAGCACTAATACATGAATGTCTAGAAGGATTATGTTATTGAACACTAGTATTGCCTACATGTGCTTCTATTACAAGCATTATAGGAGAAAATTGCAGGTTTAGAGGGAATATTTATCCCAACATGTTAACACGATCGATCTGTGTCTACCCCAAGGGCTCTGCAGCAACCCTTTTATTTGCCATCGCTAAGAATCCTGCTAGACATAGATTTTCTGACCTGTAAATGATACCCAATGAATCAGGTAATAGCACAGAATTATGTAGGGAATGTGTTAGAGTGTGATCTATGGTCTAAGTCATCATCTGTTTACAGCTGGTTTACTGCATATGATGCATAGTGGTTTCATCTGACCTAACAGGACAGATAAGGATATTATACAAGTCTTCCCAGACAGATGTTATGTTACAGCAGCTCACCTGACTAAATCTACTTGTGAAATCATAGCTGCTGATCTTACAGATAGATATTTCTAATGTCATAGCTGCTGCGGTGTTTTACAGTCACTGCAAAGTGGATGAGATTCTAGTGAATCCCATCCACATATTGCAGAAAAATACATTGCTGTGATTTCCAAAACGGTTGTGGTTATGGAAATCGCATCAGGTCAATTATACCTACGGAAACATCGGTGGTTTTCCCTATAGGTAGAATTGAAGCAGAGGAAACCTGATGCATTGCCGCTGCAGCTTTTCCTGTGACACTTTTTTGCTGCAGGACATTATTATTATTATTTATTTGTTATGCTTACTTATATAGCGCCATCATATTCCACAGCACTTTACAGATATTGACAGTCACTGTCCCATATAGGGCTCACAATCTACATTCCCTATCAGTATGTCTTTGTGTGTGTGGGAGGAAACTGGAGTACCCGGAGGAAACCCACGGAGAACATACAAACTCCTTGCAGATGTTGTTCTTGGCAGGATTTGAACCCAGGACTCCAGCGCTGCAATGCTAACCACTGAGCCACCGTGATGCCCACTACAAACAGCCTAAGCCTAAAGATGTATTTAACTTGCCAATTAACATGTTAAACACACCGTTGAAATAACCTTAATGTGACTTTGGGATCTTCCTGTGAAAAGCGCTGCAGGAAAATCCGCAATGCATTTTCTTCACCATTTTTCCCACAGCGTTTTTTTGCTTCTAACCACTATGTGAGGCCTTAGTCTTAAAGAGACATTCCAGTAATAACTGCAGAATCAGTGGAATTCTGAATGCTGAGACTCACAGTGATAATGAGAAAAAAAAGAGACAAAAGACCCCCATTTAAATAGAGTGGTGGTAATGTACTAAAAATAGGTTAAGCACATAGCTTGGCTTTCTCTGACAGTCTCAATGAACTGAAAAGATTGGCAGGCCCAGGCCAAAGTTGTAGATGGAGAATAGGAGGGGTCCTAGGATGGAGCCTTGGGGGACACCTACAGAGAGAGGGCGAGGTGAGGAGGTGGTGTGTGAGTGAGATACGATGAATGTGCGGTCGGTGAGGTATGAGGAGATCCAAGAAAGGGCCAAGTCTGAGATACCAAGGGATGAGAGAATTTCTAACAAAAGGGAGTGGTCAACTGTGTCAAAGGCAGAGGAAAGGTCAAGGAGGAGGACAGAGTAATGGTGCTTGGCTTTGGCAGTTAGGTCATTAGTGACTTTGGTTAGGGCAGCTTCTGTGGAGTGACGGGGTCTGAAGCCTGACTGAAGTCTGACAAAGAGCAGGTTGGACGAGAGATAGGAGGATAGTTCGGATTGGACGTGCTGCTCAAGCAGTTTTGAGGCGTACGGGAGCAGTGAGATGGATCGATAGCTGGTTGGATAGGATGGGTCAAGGGCCGGTTTATTAAGTACTAGAGGGAGGACCAGGCTTCGCACGGGTATATTCATACCTCCCAACTTTTGAAGAACCGAAAGAGGGACAAAATGTGCGGTGCGCGTAGCGCGCCGTGGCAAATTTAGCCCCACCCACTTTTGTGTTGACTCCGCCCACTTGTTAATTTTTCATGTGCCCGCACACAGTATAATCCTCCTACAGTCACCCGTAAATTATATGTCCCCCCTCTATCTCTCCCCCAGTCCCTCTTCCATCTCTGCCCCCAGATTCATGTCCCCTCCATCTCTGCCCCCAGATTCATGTCCCTCCATCTCTGCCTCCAGATTCATGTCCCCCATCTCTGCCCCCAGATTCATGTCCCTCCATCTCTGCCCCCAGATTCATGTCCCTCCATCTCTGCCCCCAGATTCATGTCCCTCCATCTCTGCCCCCAGATTCATGTCCCCCATCTCTGCCCCCAGATTCATGTCCCACATCTCTGCCCCCAGATTCATGTCCCACATCTCTGCCCCCAGATTCATGTCCCTCCATCTCTGCCCCCAGATTCATGTCCCTCCATCTCTGCCCCCAGATTCATGTCCCTCTTCCATCTCTGCCCCCAGATTAATGTCCCTCTTCCGTCTCTGCCCCCAGATTCATGTCCCACATCTCTGCCCCCAGATTCATGTCCCACATCTCTGCCCCCAGATTCATGTCCCACATCTCTGCCCCCAGATTCATGTCCCTCCATCTCTGCCCCCAGATTCATGTCCCTCCATCTCTGCCCCCAAATTCATATCCCCACATCTCTGCCCCCAGATTCATGTCCTCTCCATCTCTGCCCCCAGATTCATGTTCCTCCATCTCTGCCCCCAGATTCATGTCCACTCCATCTCTGCCCCCAAATTCATGTCCTCTCCATCTCTGCCCCCAGATTCATGTCCCCCATCTCTGCCCCCAGATTCATGTCCCCCCATCTCTGCCCTCAGATTCATGTCCTCTCCATCTCTGCCCCCAGATTCATGTCCCCCATCTCTGCCCCAATGTCATGCCGTCCTCTCCTTCATCTGCCCCCAGATTCACGTTCCACCTCCACATTAAACTTACCTTCTCCTCCGCTCCCTCGCTGACACATGCGGCTGAAGGAAGGAGCTGACACAGGTCAGCTCCTCGCTTCGCCGCTGCCCGCCTCTCTCCCTGACACACGCGGCTGAAGCTGCTAGCGTGCTCGCTTCGCCGCTGCGTCTCTCTCTCTCGCTGACACATGCGGCTGAAGCGAGGAGCTGACCTGTGTCAGCTCCTCGCTTTGCTGCTGCCGCCGGCTCCTGGCGTGTACATCGCGTCTACAAGCCCGGAGCCGGCGGCAGCAGCGAAGCGAGGAGCTGACACAGGTCAGCTCCTCGCTTCAGCCGCATGTGTCAGCGAGAGAGAGACGCAGCGGCGAAGCGAGCAGCTTCAGCCGCGTGTGTCAGGGAGAGAGGCGGGCAGCGGCGAAGCGAGGAGCTGACCTGTGTCAGCTCCTTCCTTCAGCTGCATGTGTGTTCAACTCAGATCTGCGTCCTCTGGACGCAGATCTGAGTTGAAATCGGGACATACCTCCCTCCAACCGGGACCGCGGGACATGTCACCCAAATCGGGACTGTCCCGCGGAAATCGGGACGGTTGGGAGGTATGGGTATATTACATTTTATGTTTGTGTAGTGGCCCCAAAAGAAATGTCCAATTTTGCACTGGTGTATTTTGTATGTGGTTTGTATGTATGTCCATGAGCGTCATGTGATTATGTGTATCTCATTTTGGATATCAGTGAAAAACCTGTGATCATTTGTTATGGATACCTGGAGTAAAGCTGTATCTAATCCTTCCCTGTGTAGTACTGTGTTTAGACGCAAGTATCTAATCCTTGTTGGTGTGGTACTGTGTGCAGATGCACATATCTAATCCTCCGACGTGTGGTACTGTGTGCAGATGTGTGTATCTAATCCTCCCCCGTGTGGCATTGTGTGAAGAGGCACGTATCTAATCCTCCGGTAAATGAAACTGTGTGCAGACGTGCATATCTAATCTTACGGAATGTGGTACTATGTGCAGACGCGTGTATCTAATCCTCTGGCGTGTGGTACTGTGTGCAGACAGGTGTATCTAATCCTCTGGCGTGAGGTACTGTGTGCAAATGCATGTATCTAATCCTCCTCCGTGTGGTACTGTGTGCTGAGACGCGTATCTAATTATCTGGCATGTGGTACTGTGTGCAGAGGCATGTATCTAATCCTCCAAAGTGTGGTACTGTGTTCAGACGCATGTATCTAATCCTCCCCTGTGTGGTATTGTGTGAAGAGGCGTGTATCTAATCCTACGGCATGTGGAACTGTGTGTAGACGCACGTATCTAATCCTACAGCATGTGGTACTGTATGCAGACACGTGTATCTAATCCTATGGCGTGTACAACTGTGTGAAGATGTGCGTATCTAATCGTCTGACATGTGGAACTGTAAGCAGACGCGCGTATCTAATCCTACGGCATGTGGTACTGTGTGCAGACGTGCTTATCTAATCCTCTGGTGTGTGGAACTGTGTGCAGATGCGCGTATCTAATCCTCCCCTGTGTGGTATTGTGTGAGGAGACGTGTATCTAATCCTACGGCGAGTGGAACTGTGTGTAGACGCGCGTATCTAATCCTACGGCATGTGGTACTGTGTATTGAGACGCGTATCTAATTCTCTGGCTTGTGGTACTGTGTGCAGAGGCTTGTATCTAAACCTCCAAAGTGTGGTACTGTACACGTATCTAATCCTTCCCTGTGTGGTATTGTGTGAAGAGTCGCATATCTAATCCTACGGCATGTGGAACTGTGTGCAGATGCGTGTATCTAATTCTTCCCTGTGTGGTACTGTGTGCTGATGCACGTATCTAATTCTCTGGCTTGTGGTACTGTGTGCAGAGGCATCTATCTAATCCTCCAAAGTGTGGTACTGTATGCAGACACACGTATCTAATCCTCCCCTGTGTGGTACTGTGTGAAGAGGTGCGTATCTAATCCTACGGCATGTGGAACTGTGTGTAGATGCGCGTATCTAATCCTACAGCATGCGGTACTGTGTGCAGACACGTGTATCTAATCCTCTCTGTGTGGTACTGTGTGCTGAGACGCGTATATAATTCTCTGGCTTGTGGTACTGTGTGCAGAGGCATGTATCTAATCCTCCAAAGTGTGGTACTGTATGCAAACACATGTATCTAATCCTCCCCTGTGTGGTATTGTGTGAAGAGGCATATATCTAATCCTACGGCATGTGGTACTGTGTGCAGACGAGTGTATCTAATCCTCTGGCGTGTGGTACTGTGTGCAGATGCGCGTATCTAATCCTCTGGCATGTGGTACTGTGTGCAGATGCGCGTATCTAATCCTCCCCGTGTGGTACTGTGTGCAGTTGCACATATCTAATCCTCTAGCATGTGGTACAGTGTGCAGATGCGCGTATTTAATCCTCCCCCATGTGGTACTGTGTGCTGAGACGTGTATGTAATTCTCTGGCTTGTGGTACTGTGTGCAGAGGCATGTATCTAATCCTCCAAAGTGTGGTACTGTGTGCAGACACACGTATCTAATCCTCCCCTGTATGGTATTGTGTGAAGAGGCGCGTATCTAATCCTACGGCATGTGGAACTGTGTGTAGATGCACGTATCTAATCCTACGGCATGTGGTACTGTGTGCAGACACATGTATCCAATCCCCCGGCGTGTGGTACTTTGTGCAGACGCATGTATCTAATCCTTCGGCATGTGGAACTGTGTGCAGAAGCGCGTATTTAATCCTCTGGTTTGTGGGACTGTGTGCAGACCCGTGTATCTAATCCTTTGGCGTGTGATACTGTGTGCTGATCTGTGTATCTAATCCTCTGATGCGTGTATCTCAGTTTGGATATCAGTGTTGGGTTGTGTATGTGGAGTGACCGTGTGTATTGCAGTTGGAATATGAGTGAAAGACTTGCAGGTTTGTATTGGCTAAGGAAAGGGGGGCATTGTGTTTGGAATGCTGTATCTCAGCAACGGTACGTCCGAGTGAGTTGGAGTCTCGTCTTAAACCTTCCCGGATACCTGAAGTATCTCTGTGCCAAATTTGGTGAAGATCGGTCCAGTCGTTTGGTTCGCATTAGAGCACAGACAGACAGACAGACAGAAATTCATTTTTATAATATAGGGAGATAGGTGTGACTGGGACGTGTTTGAAGGTGGAAGGGAAGCATCCAATGGTTAGGCATAGGTTGAAGAAATGGGTTAGGGCTGGAGTGATGAATTCAGTGAGTTTGGGGATGAGATGTGACTGGATTGGGTCAAGCGCGCAGGAGGTGAGGAGGGATTTGGAGATTAGGATGTAGAGCTTTTCTTCAGTGATGGTGGAGAACCAGGTTAAGGATGAGGAGCACCGAGTAGTTGTGTAGAGGGGTTGCCGGGGGAATATGGGGTGAGACTGTCTCTGATGGGATCCATTTTACTTTTGAAATAAGAGTAAGAGCTGAGATAATCAATGTCGGAGGGGCAGCGTGGGATGGAGAAGGAAGTTGAAGGTAGTGAATAGCTGTTTGGGTTTGCGGAATAGGGTAGATATGAGTGTGGTTAATTAGACCTGCTTTGTAGAGGTGAGTGCGTTCTTGAATGTGAGTACTGCCTCTTTATATCTGAGGAAGCCCTTCTGCGAGTTTGTATTGCATATTACATCGGCATACTTTAACCTTTTGTGGATGCAGGAGATAATAACCCCCTCAAAATACCCCTTTTCCCATATACAATATACATTTTAAAAAATAAAATAATAATAATATTACAATATTATATAACAATATATACTTGGTATTGCTTTGTCCATAACAACTTGGAGAATAAAACTAAAACCTTAGTTGAACATGATTAAAAAAAAGAAAAACAATGTACAAATTTTTTGCCATTGCCTCACAAAATGTGGATTAAAAGGTGATCAAAAAGTCATATACTGTATAGTCCAGAATGGTACCAATAAAAAGTACATCTTGTCTCAAAAATGAGCCCTCAACCAGCTCTGTCAACAGATAAAAAATGATACAACTCTCAGAAGATGGTGATGCAAAAATAATTATTCAGCAAAATTAGTAACGCATAAAAACACGATATAGATTGGGGATTGTTGTAATCATACAGACCCATAGAATAAAGGTAACATGTTATTTATTCTGTATGGAGAACAGTAAAAATTTAAGATGTTACAAAGTAATGCCACAGTTTGTTTTTTCTATCCCCCACTCAGAAAGGGTTAATAAAATTTAATCAATACATTATATGCACCCCAAAATGGTGCCATTAAAAAAATGCATGTCATCCTGCAAAAAACAAGACAATGGCTAACTCAGCAGAAAAAAAAAATATATATATAGCTTGCAAAATGCAAGAACAAAAAACAAACATTGCCACATGTTCAGGGCAAAATTGGCTGTGACGGGAAGGGAAACGTTTAACTGTGTGAGCATATATCAGGACACATCCCAGGTTTAGATATTACAAGGTAAAAAACACCAGAATTGACAGAAGTGAGTCATAGGGCCCACTGCAAACATGGTGGCGAATTTGTAACTAACATATTCACTTTTCGCCATCTGCTGTGCGTTCAGATTTGGAAAAGTAATACCTCTTGATAAATATTTTGAGAGAAGCAGTATTTAAAAGGGGGTCACGATATGGGAGATTTCACTTACTGGTACCGCATGGGCCCTGCAAATATGACATGGCATCCATAAATTATACATCTGACGCTAGGTTCACACTAGCGTTCGATATCCGTTCTCTGCTTTCCGTCTTCTGCAAGCTGTCAGAGCGGGTCCAGCCGTGAGCGGCGGTGAGCATTTTATGCTCTCCACTGCGAAACCAGTTTTTTAAAAATCGGACATAGAGTACTGCATGTCTGACTCTGTGTCCGATTTAAAAAAACAGTTTTGCGGCGGAGAGCATAAAACGCTCACCGCCTCTCACGGTCGGACATCTTTCAAACCCATTCAAATGAATGGGCTTGAAACATGCCGGCAGGTTTCCATCTCCTGCTTCTGTTTTGTGCAGGAAACGGAAACCTGCAGAACGGAGAGCGGGCGCAGATGTGAATGAACCCTGAATCAGAGCGCCCTAAGCCAAACAGCGTTTCTACTGTTCTGCTGTGCCCAAATAGCAGTTTATGCCCAGATATATGACTCTGTTGTACCCAGGATATCCCCCCAGGATTTTATTTGTGGTTTTCTACCCAGGATACCCCAATTAATATCATATGTGGGTATAAACTGCTGTTTAGGCACACAGCATGGCATTTGTCAATGGTCTCTTAATGAAGCTCCTTATGTCCTGTGGCCTGCTGTGTGCCGCAATTTTCATCCACATATGGGGCATTTCCATACTTGAGAGAAATGACATATTAAATTGTGCGGTGCATTTGCTCCTTTCACCTCTTGTGAAAATGAAAAATTTAGGATTTTTAACATTTGACGTTTAATTGGAATAAAAAAAGTAACTTTTCATTTTAATTTCCCAATGTTAATAAGAACTATGTGGGCCCAATATTTTCACTGTAACTTTTGATAAATTCTGTGTTGGGTGTAGTTTTCAAATTGGGGTCACTTTTTTTTTTTT